>NC_057808.1:59990587-59991319 GCF_018294505.1 Triticum aestivum | reverse complement strand
CATCCCAAGCCCTGTTCTCTACCCTCGGCAGAAAGGGGATTAAACTAAAAATTCCTTTTTTAATAGTATAATAGCAGTATTAATAAAGGGAGATGCGTTTCTCTGATTATTTTTGTCCATTCACCCTATAGAATTATTTTCTTCCGCACCTATCCGATCTTGTACTAAAATTTTTATCCACCCACATATAAATAAATTTTTGGGCTGGACCTCCAAACCATGCAGTCAAGGGACTTGCTCTACATTTTTTTCCCTTTGATTGGACCGCAAGGAAAAAAATGCTAGAGCGATTGTTTTCAGGTGCTCTCGCTTTCCTCTCTGCTAATGTAGAATTCAATCTCATCGTGTGAGCCGCGGATTTTTATATATCATCCACAGTGTTTGCCCCCATAGGCCTTTCAAAGGGAACCTTAGCAACTAGCTTTGGAAAATACCATTTATATATTTTTTAGAATTAAAGAATATTTGTGAGTTTTTTCAAATCATGAATTTAGAAAATACCCAATATTGTTAAAAAAGATTCATGAATGAAAGAAATATTCGTGACTTTTAAAAAGGATCACAGCTTATAAAAATATTCTCAAGTTATAAATGTTCATGAATTTTAAAAACTATTCGTAAATTTCATAAACTATGCACGGACTATAAAATCATTGAATTTAAACGAGGAAGAGAAAAAAAAAGAGGTAAAACTAAATTTTATAAAATAAAACAAAAAATTACTTCCTCTGT
>NC_057808.1:59985466-59990309 GCF_018294505.1 Triticum aestivum | reverse complement strand
TCGAAAGCAAAATGAAAATCAGTATTTTTTTTCTATACTCCTATATAGTGTACGAGTAACCCACAATATGGACTGTTGGATAGTTTCAATCGAATGGCTCACGTTTGTTTGCTTGGATTCTGGTTCAATACATACCGTTGGATAAGAAAATCCTACGGCCCTGTCCTCTGGGGGGGTTACCAACAACGCACATCCCAAGCCTTGTCCTCTGCCCTCGGCAGAAAGAGAGATTAAACTAAAAATTCCTTTTTTTAATAGTATAATAGTAGTATTAATAAAGGGAGTTGCGTTTCTCTGATTATTTTTGTCCATTCACCCTATAGAATTATTTTCTTCCGCATCTATCTGATCTTGTACTAAATTTTTTATCCACCCACATATAAATAAATTTTTGGGCTGGACCTCCAAACCATGCATTCAAGGGACTTGCTCTACATTTTTTTCCCTTTGATTGGGCCGCAAGGGAAAAAAAATGCTAGGAGATTGTTTTCAGGTGCTCTCGCTTTCCTCTCTGCTAATGTAAAATTCAATCTCATCGTGTGAGCCGCGGATTTTTATATATCATCCACACAGTGTTTGCCCCCATAGGCCTTTCAAAGGGAACCTTAGCTACTAGCTTTGGAAAATATCAATTATATATTTTTTAGACTTAAAGAATATTTGTGAGTTTTTTAAAATCATGAATTTAAAAATACCCAATATTGTTAAAAAGATTCATGAATGAAAGAGACATTCATGACTTTTAATAATGATCACGGCTTATAAAATATTCTCAAGTTATAAATGTTCATGAATTTTAAAAACTATTCGCAAATTTCATAAACTATGCACGAACTATAAAATCATTGAATTTAAACGGGGAAGAGAAAAAAAGAGAGGTAAAACCAAATTTTATAAAATAAAACAAAAAAGTACTTCCTCTACTCCTAAATATATGTCGTTCTATTTGACGTTTTGGTAAAATGTCATATATTTAGAAACGGGGGGAGTAATAAAAAAAGGTAAAAAATTCGAAAGCAAAATTAAAAATCAGTATTTTTTCTATACTCCTATATAGTGTACGAGTAACTCACAATATGGACCGTTGGATAGTTTAAATCAAATGGCTCACGTTTGTTTGCTTGGATTCTGGTGCAATACATACCGTTGGATAAGAAAATCCTACGGCTGTTATTCCAGGGATTCGCCATGGTGCAGCCTGGCTCCTGCGTCCGCACATGGCATCCTTCAGACTGGTACTGAGCATGTCACGTACAGGGTCCATCCTGCATCGTTCCAGTAAACTCCATAGGATTCTTTTATAAAAAAAATTGACAGGTACTCTACCGGTTCTTTTCACAACCTAAAAGAAGGCCAGCTCGGTACAAACCTCGAGAAGAATCAGCGTCAGATGCTTCAAGTCTCCACGATTTGGCTGGATAATAGTATACAAAATAAAGACCAATCTGTGCTGATGTGCTTGCACCGAAAAAAAAAGCGACCTGCTGGTCCACCTGCCAATTTAATTTTTCGTTTCTTATTTTTTGGATTATTATGTACTTCTCTAAAGTAAATATTATTATTTCTTCTATTACAGTACTTATCGATCTATATTTAAAGCAATATTTGCATAGAGTTAAATATGTATTATTTCCACCAAAAAACATTTATGTTTCATACCTTCCCAACCATGTAAATCATATGGACATAATGTGAATAGATTATCTTCTGTATAATAAAAATCAATAATTGAAAAGATATATGTTGATGATACAATTATTTCATAAAGGAACACACATGTCTTAGATAAAATATTAACCACATATTTGAGAACGTCCCATCGTTTTTGTGTTCAGATTCAAGATGAGTGAGTTGTGATTGTTTTAATATTTAGGAAAATTTCTCTAAATATTGTTAATACTTTGTTATGCTGCACCCTATACGTTCGCATCATCCGTTGTATGGCCCTGCCATGAGAATCAACTTTACATTTTTTAAATCTTTATGAAAGGATAATCACGAATGGTTTATTTCAGGTTTTTGTTGACACTATGCACTAAATGGGGTAAAGTGCATGTGAAAAAAAAATCTCTAGATAAAAGACAAGAAAAAATAAATTTAACAACTCCCTTAAATGTTGAATTAAGGGGCCACCTACATTCATGTGCCTACAAAGAATTTATTTCAGTTAGTTTTGTCAACAATCCGATTCAGGTCCAGTGGCCACAACTTCAGATTCCTCGTCATTTTGGTGTTGTTCTTCTTCTTTCTGGAACCATTGCCCGGCGTCGGCCCAACAGCGGACCACCCTGCCCTCTGCCCTGCTTGATTCCACCTCCTTTGCCCCCTCGGCCTCCCTCTAAACCTTGCCAGATTCCATGCCGGCGAGCTCCCCGCACCCCCGTTGCACCCAGACCCATCAACCTATGACTCCCCTCCACTAACAATGGTGTTGTCGTGTAGTCCCCGGCTCCGGGTCACTCCTGGCTCGGCCTCACCATCACACCTGTCTCGGCATCAGACGCTATGTCAAATTGACTGGTCTCATTTTCAATTTTCATGCAACTGATAAATACCAAAATCTTTGAATTAATTATTTATCAGCCTGACCTAAAAAATAGTAATTAATTTGTCTATGATATCGTCCATCCTATGATATGCTTTATTTATAACATTCATGGACACTATTTTTTGCAATGCTCATTGAAAAATGGAAAATGTTCTGTGAGCCGTGCCATGCTGAGTTATTCATTATTGTTGTGCATGATTAAGTATTAACGTGCAAAGCACGTGCAACTAACTAGTAGAATTAATATAAAAATCAGTAGTCGAACCAAAACGGGCGCTCGGCTTCGGCTTCAGCCTGGTTTCTTTAATGGAAATCGGAGGGGAAGCCTTCTTTTGCTCTAAAAAAAACGGGCGCTCTGTGCCGACGCTACCTAGTTGGGCCGGGCCCGATTGTCGAAGTAACCCGTTCGCTATGCGCTGAATGGGATATTCCCCCGAGCCCACCACCCACACCATATAAGGGATCGGTCCAAGCCTGCCAGCAGCACCTACCCCACCGGTCAGGATCATCTTCTTCCTTCGCCCGAGAGCGCCCATAGCAAGAGCACCACCCAGTGGCCAGCGAGCGACGTTTCGAGACAGACGCGTCCCGTCCATGGAGCCGCAGGCAGGAGCACGCGCGCCCCGCCTCAGGCCTCGGCCCGCTCTCCCACCGGTAGGCACCTTCGCCCGTCGACACGTGATGAGTCTTGGTTTCTTGCATCGGCAGACGATTCTTGCGCTCCTTCTTTTTCTTGGTCTGTTCTACCATGCTGATACTTATACTCGATCTTATTCTTATTATTGATCTCGCCAATCATCTTATACTTCGAAATCAAAGTCATCAGGCAGTTCTTTCCGTTTCTTGCACGGGAAAGAACAGTTCTTGATACATTTGTCCATTGATCTTCCGCGATTTCATCAAGTTCATGATGTTCTTGCGGCAGTTTCCGGAGCCTACAGAGTTCGAAGTCCAGGCGGAGCTGGTTACGGGCGACAAGTTCATTGACGACCTCAATGAGTCTGTTGCCAACGTCTACACCAGCGTCGCATTGCTTCGGGAGGAGGTTTACAATAACGGAGGGCTGGAGGCGCACGACGCGAAGAGTATGGGGAAGTCGAATCAAGCAGCGTGGAAGAGCATCCGGAGGCTTCTCAAGAAAGCCAAAGATTGGCGCGATCAAATTGAGGAAGCAGGAGCTCGCCCGCTCGAGGAGCCGGATCATCTGTCCCGTCCATACCCAAGGCCTGACCTTGCAATGTTAAGCGAAGAGGATTGAGTTCTTTTCCAGTACTGATATTATGGTCGTCATTAGATAGTAGAAAGTGAAATTTCATGCCACTGGTTCTTAAGATTGACGCCCGTGATCTTTTGTTCTCTGATCAGATCGAGTGGAGAACTAGATTTGATGTTTTGAAATGTGAACCCTTTTTTGTGATCTTTTTCTGTTTGGTGGATTGCAAATGCCAATGGTTGCTGATCTTTTTGCTGTTTGGTGCTTTGGCAATTTGCCACATTGGCCATTGGGCACGGTGCGTATACTTTGGATTTGGAAAACTTGGATGCCATGCAGGGCTTTGCAATGGAGGGGTAGTTGCATTCTGAACCGTACTATGTTGTTTATTTTGCTGGTTGCCCTTGTGAAGTTGTGATCCTACAATATCTAATCGCTGATCTTAGTCTGTCACATTTAATGGATAGATAAATGACTGAGCTTAGTCAGCCATTCAAAGTAGACCTGTTTTATGGTTCCGATTATAGTGTCTCTCCCATATACTTTGTGCACAAGCATGAAGTTGATATAATCACATAATCATCCACTTTAGCTATATGTAAGTTGCTTGAAAACTGAATTTGGGTTAGTTAATTTTTCTGACCGTTGATTGCTGCTTCAAGATCCGTGCTCCCCTTTTTTTTTCTATTGTATGGTGTGTCTAATTCGGACTGTCCGACTGACTCTGTTTTGGGTCAGTCAATGCTTAGCAGGCTGACGCCCATCAGCCCGTCAGCCCTTCTGAGACCCAGCCTTCTACTATCTTCATTTGTCTTTTGTCTATCTTTTTTTCTTTCTGTTTTAGTCTTTTTTGCTTTTTGCTTTTTGCACTATTTTTATTTTTTATTAGTAGTTTTTAGATTTTTTTGTGGGTATTTGTAGGATGTTGGGTGAGTGTAAATGTATGTACATAAATCTATACAATATGTGAATCTTTTTGCACTATTATATGATTATTATTTGCATATTACTAAAAGTGCAAATTTATTCCAAAGTTGCATGTATTTTTTTTCATTTTCGTTTTTATTAAAAATGTGATACCA
>NC_057808.1:59929859-59985144 GCF_018294505.1 Triticum aestivum | reverse complement strand
TTTTCCATATATTTGGAACCATAATTTTTGGTTATATTATGTGCACATTTTTTCATTGCTTATTTTACTTTTCTTTCTTCTTAAAGGGCAAATACAAATGCCTCTAAAATTCATTCTTTCTTGGAATAGTTCATTATTTTGATTTAGTTTTAGTTTTTTTATTTCATTTTCTTTCTTCTACAAGGGTAATACCAATCTCATTAATTCGTTTCTCCTTATGATTTTTTTAAATTCCACTATTATATACTTACTCTTGCATATTTTTTAAAGCGCTATTTTTATGTATATTGTGTACAAATTTTGTCATTGTTTGGTTTAGATTTTATTTAGAGTACGCTTTAGTTTTTATTTCATGTTCTTTTTTCTTAAAGGGTAATATCAAAGCAACCAATTCTTTCTTTCTTAGAATACTTCATTATTTTAACTTTGTTTTAGCATTTTTTTTCATTTTGTTCCTTCTTTAAGGTTAATACCAATGACACTAATTCATTCCTTCTTGTAAATATGTATTTTTGGCAAAAATCCACTATTATATGCTTATTCTTGCATAGTTTAAAAAAAACACATTTTTGGTATATTGTGTGCAAATTTTATCATTGTTTGTTCTAGATTTTCTTTTCTTGGAGGGCAATATACATGTCATTAATTCATCATTTCTTAGAAATTTATACACGTAAGTACTGAGTAATATGTGTGTAAATTATACTAGAGCGCAAAAATGGCATTATTATATGCTTATTCTTGCATATTCTTAAAAAGCGCAAATTTCATAGAATACTTTGTTATTTTGACTTCCTTTTAGTTTTATTTCATTTTCTTTCTTCTTAAAGGGAATCCAGTAATTAAATTTTCTTTGGAAATTTTATTTTATTTTAGTTTTTGTTTCATTTTCTTTCTATTAGAATGGTAACACCAATGCCACTAATTCATTCTTTCTTAGAAAACTTTGTTATTTTGATTTTTTTGTTTTAGTTTTTGTTTCATTCCCTTTCTTCTTTAAGCGTAATACCAATGACACTAATTCATTCATTCTGAGGAAACTTTTTTTTTGTGAAATTTCACTATCATATGCTTATACTTGTGTATTACAAGAAAGCTCAATTTTTCTTTCTTCTTTTAAGGATAACACCAATGCCACTAATTCTTCCTTCTTAGAATTTTTTTTTGAAACTTTCATTATTATATGCTTATTCTTGCATATTATGAATAAGCGCAATTTTTGTGAAAATTGCATGCACATTTTGTCTTTATTTGCATTTTTACATATATTTTCTTTCTTTTGAAGGGTACCAATGTCACTAGTTCATTCCTTCTTAGAATTTTTTTGGTTGCACTGTGGTTATTTTCGTGCTCGATTGCCTTTTTTTGCGAAAAGGACCTCAGGTTATATCAAAACTTCAAAGGTAGTATAGAGGACCCCAAAAGTAATAGAAACTACAGCAAGGTCCTCAGACCACACAACGGAGCCAAGTCACATCTATATAGAGAAGGGCGAAAAGGGAGCAACCACAGAGTTCCCCTAATCCCACCTGCGAGGGCGCGGATCCTTGCCTTCTCCGCTTGCTCCGGCGGCGGGAGGAGGTGGGGATCCCGTTCCTGTGCTCCCGGTGTGTAGATAGGGTAGGAGTGTTGGAAATATGCCCTAGAGGCAATAATAAAAGGTTATTATTATATTTCTTTGTTCATGATAATCGTCTATTATTCATGCTATAATTGTATTGTCCGGAAATCGTAATACATGTGTGAATACATAGACCACAAAGTGTCCCTAGTAAGCCTCTAGTTGACTAGCTCGTTGATCAACAGATAGTCATGGTTTCCTGACTATGGACATTGGATGTCATTGATAACGGGATCACATCATTAGGAGAATGATGTGATGGACAAGACCCAATCATAAGCATAGCATAAAAGATCGTGTAGTTTCGTTTGCTAGAGCTTTTCCAATGTCAAGTATCTTTTCCTTAGACCATGAGATCGTGCAACTCCCGGATACCGTAAGAGTGCTTTGGGTGTGCCAAACGTCACAACGTAACTGGGTGACTATAAAGGTGCATTACGGGTATCTCCGAAAGTGTCTGTTGGGTTGGCACGGATCGAGACTGGGATTTGTCACTCCGTGTGACGGAGAGGTATCTCTGGGCCCACTCGGTAATGCATCATCATAATGAGCTCAATGTGACTAAGGCGTTAGTCACGGGATCATGCATTGCGGTACGAGTAAAGAGACTTGCCGGTAACGAGATTGAACAAGGTATTGGGATACCGACGATCGAATCTCGGGCAAGTAACATACCGATTGACAAAAGGAATTGCATACGGATTGATTGAATCCTCGACACCGTGGTTCATCCGATGAGATCATCGTGGAACATGTGGGAGCCAACATGGGTATCCAGATCCCGCTGTTGGTTATTAACCGGAGAGGCGTCTCGGTCATGTCTGCATGTCTCCCGAACCCGTAGGGTCTACACACTTAAGGTCCGGTGACGCTAGGGTTGTAGAGATATATGTATGCGGAAACCCGAAAGTTGTTCGGAGTCCCGGATGAGATCCCGGACGTCACGAGAGGTTCCGGAATGGTCCGGAGGTGAATAATTATATATAGGAAGTCCAGTTTCGGCCACCGGGAAAGTTTCGGGGGTTACCGGTAATGTACCGGGACCACCGGAAGGGTCCCGGGGGTCCACCGGGTGGGGCCACCTATCCCGGAGGGCCCCGTGGGCTGAAAGTGGAAGGGAACCAGCCCTTAGTGGGCTGGGGCGCCCCCCCTTGGGCCTCCCCCCATGCGCCTAGGGTTGGGAACCCTAGGGGGGGAGTTCCCCCTTGCCTTGGGGGGCAAGGCAACCCCTTTCCCCCTTGTGGCCGCCGCCCCCCTTGAGATCTCATCTCTTGGGGCCGGCGCCCCCCAGGGGGCCTATATAAAGGGGGGGAGGGAGGGCAGCACACAATAGCCTTGGGCGCCTCCCTCCTCCCCTGCAACACCTCTCTCTCTCGCAGAAGCTCGGCGAAGCCCTGCAGGAGACCCGCTACATCCACCACCACGCCGTCGTGCTGCTGGATCTCCATCAACCTGTCCTTCCCCCTTGCTAGATCAAGAAGGAGGAGACGTCGCTGCACCGTACGTGTGTTGAACGCGGAGGTGCCGTCCGTTCGGCACTCGGTCATCGGTGATTTGGATCACGGCGAGTACGACTCCGTCATCCACGTTCATTGGAACGCTTCCGCTCGCGATCTACAAGGGTATGTAGATGCACTCCCTTCCCCTCGTTGCTAGTATACTCCATAGATGCATCTTGGTGAACGTAGGAAAATTTTAAAATTATGCTACGATTCCCAACAGTGGTATCAGAGCCAGGCCTATGCGTAGTTACTATGCACGAGTAGAACACAAAGCAGTTGTGGGCGTTGAGTTTGCCAATTCTTCTTGCCACTACTAGTCGTTTCTTGTTTCGGCGGCATTGTAGGATGAAGCGGCCCGGACCGACCTTACACGTACGCTTACGTGAGACAGGTTCCACCGACTGACATGCACTAGTTGCATAAGGTGGCTAGCGGGTGTCTGTCTCTCCTACTTTAGTCGGAACGGATTCGATGAAAAGGGTCCTTATGAAGGGTAAATAGAAATTGGCAAATCACGTTGTGGTCATACGTAGGTAAGAAAACGCTCTTGCTAGAAACCTACAAACCACGTAAAAACTTGCAACAACAATTAGAGGACGTCTAACTTGTTTTTTGCAGCAAGTGCTATGTGATGTGATACCAGAAGATGTGATGAATGATATATGTGATGTATGAGATTGATCATATTCTTGTAATAGGAATCACGACTTGCATGTCGATGAGTATGACAACCGGCAGGAGCCATAGGAGTTGTCTTTATTATTTTGCATGACCTGCGTGTCATTGAATAACGCCATGTAATTTACTTTACTTTGTTGCTAAACGCGTTAGCCATACAAGTAGAAGTAATCGTTGGCGTGACGACTTCATGAAGACACAATGATGGAGATCATGATGATGGAGATCATGGTGTCATGCCGGTGACAAAGATGATCATGGTGCCCCGAAGATGGAGATCAAAGGAGCATGATGATATTGGCCATATCATGTCACTATTTGATTGCATGTGATGTTTATCATATTTTTGCATCTTATTTGCTTAGAACGACGGTAGTAAGTAAGATGATCCCTTATAATAATTTCAAGAAAGTGTTCACCCTAACTGTGCACCGTTGCGAAGGTTCGTTGTTTCGAAGCACCACGTGATGATCGGGTGTGATAGATTCTAACGTTCGAATACAACGGGTGTTGACGAGCCTAGCATGTACAGACATGGCCTCGGAACACACGCAATACACTTAGGTTGACTTGACGAGCCTAGCATGTACAGACATGGCCTCGGAACACGGAGGACCGAAAGGTCGAGCATGAGTCGTATAGAAGATACGATCAACATGGAGATGTTCACCGATCTTGACTAGTCCGTCTCACGTGATGATCGGACACGGCCTAGTTGACTCGGATCATGTTTCACTTAGATGACTAGAGGGATGTCTATCTGAGTGGGAGTTCATTAAATAATTTGATTAGATGAACTCAATTATCATGAACTTAGTCTAAAATCTTTACACTATGTCTTGTAGATCAAATGGCCAACGTTGTCCTCAATTTCAATGCGTTCCTAGAGAAAACCAAGCTGAAAGATGATGGCAGCAATTATACGGACTGGGTCCGAAACCTGAGGCTCATCCTCATAGTAGCCAAGAAAGATTATGTCTTAGAAGCACCGCTAGGTGAAGCACCAATCCCTGAGAACCAAGACGTTATGAACGCTTGGCAGCAGCGTGCTGATGATTACTCCCTCGTTCAGTGCGGCATGCTTTACAGCTTAGAACCGGGTCTCCAAAAGTGTTTTGAGAAACATGGAGCATATGAGATGTTCGAGGAGCTGAAACTGGTTTTTCAAGCTCATGCCCGGGTCGAGAGATATGAAGTCTCCGACAAGTTCTTCAGCTGTAAAATGGAGGAGAACAGTTCTGTTAGTGAGCACATACTCAGAATGTCTGGGTTGCACAACCGCTTGTCTCAGCTGGGAGTTAATCTCCCGGATGACGCGGTCATTGACAGAATTCTCCAGTCGCTTCCACCAAGCTACAAGAGCTTTGTGATGAACTACAATATGCAGGGGATGGAAAAGACCATTCCCGAGGTATATTCAATGCTGAAATCAGCGGAAGGGGAGATCAGAAAAGAACATCAAGTGTTGATGGTGAATGAAACCACTAAGTTCAAGAAGGGCAAGGGTAAGAAGAACTTCAAGAAGGACGGCAAGGGGGTTGCCGCGCCCGGTAAACCAGTTACTGGGAAGAAGTCAAAGAATGGACCCAAGCCCGAGACTGAGTGCTTTTATTGCAAGGGAAGTGGTCACTAGAAGCGGAACTGCCCCAAATATTTAGCGGACAAGAAGAAGGCCGGCAACACCCAAGGTATATGTGATATACAAGTAATTGATGTGTACCTTACCAGTACTCGTAGTAGCTCCTGGGTATTTGATACCGGTGCGGTTGCTCATATTTGTAACTCAAAATAGGAACTACGGAATAAACGGAGACTGGCGAAGGACGAGGTGACGATGCGCGTCGGGAATGGTTCCAAGGTCGATGTGATCGCCGTCGGCACGCTACCTCTGCATCTACCCACGGGATTAGTTTTAAACCTCAATAATTGTTATTTAGTGCCAGCTTTGAGCATGAACATTGTATCTGGATCTCGTTTAATTCGAGATGGCTACTCATTTAAATATGAGAATAATGGTTGTTCTATTTATTTGAGAGATATGTTTTATGGTCATGCCCCACTGGTCAATGGTTTATTTTTGATGAATCTCGAACGTGATGTTACACATGTTCATAGTGTGAATACCAAAAGATGTAAAGTTGATAACGATAGTCCCACATACTTGTGGCACTGCCGCCTTGGTCACATTGGTGTCAAGCGCATGAAGAAGCTCCATGCAGATGGACTTTTGGAGTCTCTTGATTACGAATCATTTGACACGTGCGAACCATGCCTCATGGGTAAGATGACCAAGACTCCATTCTCCGGAACAATGGAGCGAGCAACAAACTTATTGGAAATCATACATACCGATGTGTGTGGTCCAATGAGTGTTGAGGCTCGTGGAGGATATCGTTATGTTCTCACTCTCACTGATGATTTAAGTAGATATGGGTATGTCTACCTGATGAAACACAAGTCTGAAACCTTTGAAAAGTTCAAGGAATTTCAGAGTGAAGTTGAGAATCAACGTGACAGGAGAATAAAATTCCTGCGATCAGATCGTGGTGGAGAATATTTAAGTCACGAGTTTGGTGCACACTTAAGGAAATGTGGAATAGTTTCACAACTCACGCCGCCTGGAACACCTCAGAGAAATGGTGTGTCCGAACGTCGTAATCGCACTCTATTGGATATGGTGCGATCTATGATGTCTCTTACCGATTTACCGCTCTCATTTTGGGGTTATGCTTTAGAGACTGCCGCATTCACTTTAAATAGGGCACCGTCTAAATCCGTTGAGACGACACCGTATGGATTATGGTTTGGGAAGAAACCTAAGTTGTCGTTTCTAAAAGTTTGGGGATGCGATGCTTATGTCAAGAAACTTCAACCTGAAAAGCTCGAACCCAAATCGGAAAAATGCGTCTTCATAGGATACCCTAAGGAAACTATTGGGTATACCTTCTACCTCAGATCCGAAGGCAAGATCTTCGTTGCCAAGAACGGGTCCTTTCTAGAGAAGGAGTTTCTCTCGAAAGAATTGAGTGGGAGGAAAGTGGAACTTGATGAGGTGATAGTCACCCCTTCCGAACCGGAAAGTAGCGCAGCGCGGGAAAATGTTCCTGTGGTGCCTACACCGACTGGGGAGGAAGTTAATGATGATGATCATGAAACTTCAGATCAAGTTACTGAACTTCGTAGGTCCACAAGGACACGTTCCGCACCAGAGTGGTACGGCAACCCTGTCCTGGAAATCATGTTGTTAGACAACGGTGAACCTTCGAACTATGAAGAAGCGATGGCGGGCCCGGATTCCGACAAATGGCTAGAAGCCATGAAATCCGAGATAGAATCCATGTATGAAAACAAAGTATGGACTTCGACTGACTTGCCCGTTGAGCAGCGAGCCATAGAAAACAAATGGATCTTTAAGAAGAAGACGGACGCAAATGGTAATGTGACCATCTACAAAGCTCGACTTGTCGCTAAGGGTTATCGGCAAGTTCAAGGGGTTGACTACGATGAGACTTTCTCACCCGTAGCGAAGCTGAAGTCCGTCCGAATCATGTTAGCAATTGCCGCATACTATGATTATGAGATATGGCAGATGGACGTCAAAACGGCATTCCTTAATGGCTTCCTTAAGGAAGAGTTGTATATGATACAGCCGGAAGGTTTTGTCGATCCTAAGAATGCTAACAAAGTATGCAAGCTCCAGCGCTCAATTTATGGGCTGGTGCAAGCATCTCGGAGTTGGAACATTCGCTTTGATGAGATGATCAAAGCGTTTGGGTTTACACAGACTTATGGAGAAGCCTGTGTTTACAAGAAAGTGAGTGGGAGCTCTGTAGCATTTCTCATATTATATGTGGATGACATACTATTGATGGGAAATGATATAGAATTCTTGGAAAGTATAAAGGCCTATTTGAATAAGTGTTTTTCAATGAAGGACCTTGGAGAAGCTACTTATATATTAGGCATCAAGATCTATAGAGATAGATCGAGACGCCTCATTGGTCTTTCACAGAGTACATACCTTGACAAGATATTGAAGAAGTTCAATATGGATCAGTCCAAGAAGGGGTTCTTGCCTGTATTGCAAGGTGTGCAGTTGAGCACGGCTCAATGCCCGACCACGGCATAACATATAGAAGAGATGAGTGTCATCCCCTATGCCTCGGCCATAGGATCTATTATGTATGCCATGCTGTGTACCAGACCTGATGTAAACCTTGCCGTAAGTTTGGTAGGAAGGTACCAAAGTAATCCCGGCAAGGAACACTGGACAGCGGTCAAGAATATCCTGAAGTACCTGAAGAGGACTAAGGATATGTTTCTCGTTTATGGAGGTGACGAAGAGCTCGTCGTAAAGGGTTACGTCGACGCTAGCTTCGACACAGATCTGGATGACTCGAAGTCACAAACCGGATACGTGTATATTTTGAATGGAGGAGCAGTAAGCTGGTGCAGTTGCAAGCAAAGCGTCGTGGCGGGATCTACATGTGAAGCGGAGTACATGGCAGCCTCGGAGGCAGCTCAGGAAGCAGTCTGGATGAAGGAGTTCATTACCGACCTAGGGGTGATTCCCAATGCGTCGGGCCCGATGACTCTCTTCTGTGACAACACTGGAGCTATTGCCCTTGCGAAGGAGCCCAGGTTTCACAGGAAGACCAGGCATATCAAGCGTCGCTTCAACTCCATTCGTGAAAGTGTTCAAAATGGAGACATAGATATTTGTAAAGTACATACGGACCTGAATGTAGCAGATCCGTTGACTAAACCTCTCCCTAGGGCAAAACATGATCAACACCAGGACGCAATGGGTGTTCGATTCATCACAATGTAACTAGATTATTGACTCTAGTGCAAGTGGGAGACTGTTGGAAATATGCCCTAGAGGCAATAATAAAAGGTTATTATTATATTTCTTTGTTCATGATAATCGTCTATTATTCATGCTATAATTGTATTTTCCGGAAATCGTAATACATGTGTGAATACATAGACCACAAAGTGTCCCTAGTAAGCCTCTAGTTGACTAGCTCGTTGATCAACAGATAGTCATGGTTTCCTGACTATGGACATTGGATGTCATTGATAACGGGATCACATCATTAGGAGAATGATGTGATGGACAAGACCCAATCATAAGCATAGCATAAAAGATCGTGTAGTTTCGTTTGCTAGAGCTTTTCCAATGTCAAGTATCTTTTCCTTAGACCATGAGATCGTGCAACTCCCGGATACCGTAAGAGTGCTTTGGGTGTGCCAAACGTCACAACGTAACTGGGTGACTATAAAGGTGCATTACGGGTATCTCCGAAAGTGTCTGTTGGGTTGGCACGGATCGAGACTGGGATTTGTCACTCCGTGTGACGGAGAGGTATCTCTGGGCCCACTCGGTAATGCATCATCATAATGAGATCAATGTGACTAAGGCGTTAGTCACGGGATCATGCATTGCGGTATGAGTAAAGAGACTTGCCGGTAACGATATTGAACAAGGTATTGGGATACCGATGATCGAATCTCGGGCAAGTAACATACCGATTGACAAAAGGAATTGCATACGGATTGATTGAATCCTCGACACCGTGGTTCATCCGATGAGATCATCGTGGAACATGTGGGAGCCAACATGGGTATCCAGATCCCGCTGTTGGTTATTGACCGGAGAGGCGTCTCGGTCATGTCTGCATGTCTCCCGAACCCGTAGGGTTTACACACTTAAGGTCCGGTGACGCTAGGGTTGTAGAGATATATGTATGCGGAAACCCGAAAGTTGTTCGGAGTCCCGGATGAGATCCCGGACGTCACGAGAGGTTCCGGAATGGTCCGGAGGTGAAGAATTATATATAGGAAGTCCAGTTTCGGCCACCGGGAAAGTTTTGGGGGTTACCGGTAATGTACCGGGACCACCGGAAGGGTCCCGGGGGTCCACCGGGTGGGGCCACCTATCCTGGGGGGCCCCGTGGGCTGAAAGTGGAAGGGAACCAGCCCTTAGTGGGCTGGGGCGCCCCCCCTTGGGCCTCCCCCCATGCGCCTAGGGTTGGGAACCCTAGGGGGGGGGAGTTCCCCCTTGCCTTGGGGGGCAAGGCAACCCCTTTCCCCCTTGTGGCCGCCGCCCCCCTTGAGATCTCATCTCTTGGGGCCGGCGCACCCCCAGGGGGCCTATATAAAGGGGGGGGGAGGGAGGGCAGCACACAACAGCCTTGGGCGCCTCCCTCCTCCCCTGCAACACCTCTCTCTCTCTCGCAGAAGCTCGGCGAAGCCCTGCAGGAGACCCGCTACATCCACCACCACGCCGTCGTGCTGCTGGATCTCCATCAACCTGTCCTTCCCCCTTGCTGGATCAAGAAGGAGGAGACGTCGCTGCACCGTACGTGTGTTGAACGCGGAGGTGCCGTCCGTTCGGCACTCGGTCATCGGTGATTTGGATCACGGCGAGTATGACTCCGTCATCCACGTTCATTGGAACGCTTCCGCTCGCAATCTATAAGGGTATGTAGATGCACTCCCTTCCCCTCATTGCTAGTATACTCCATAGATGCATCTTGGTGAACGTAGGAAAATTTTAAAATTATGCTACGATTCCCAACAAGGAGTAAGTCCCGGCGGCGTCAATTTGGTGAGGTGTTTGTCGCTCTTCTGGAATAATTTGGCCACCGATCTTCCCTCCCCTTGCCGGCTCTGGTGGTGCTGGCATGTGGACGACGTGTTTCGTGCGCCGATCTATGGATCAGCCGGTGGTTTGGCTCCCTTCTCCATCGGTGGTAGCGCCAGTGTGAGGGTAGATTTTGCTCCTTGCGGATCTTTCGATCTCGCGAGTTCTTTGCTCCTCAAGTGGGTCAGCGAGGCGGCGGCGTCGACCTTGCCATGTGAATATCGTCCCCTCCCTCTTTGTTGTTGTGCTAACGAGTTCCCCATCGAAGGCGCATGGGTTGGGTGTTGTTGTGTTCATGGGGTTGGATCTTTGGGTTATGGCGAAGCTTCTTCGGTGATGGCGGCTCCCCTGGGGTGCTGGTCTTTTTAGGCTAAAGATTGGAGACTTCCCGGTCGCCATGGTCGTCTTTACAAGGATGCTGGCTCCGGCTATGGAGCGGCGATGACGACGACGACGACGAGGCGCACCTCCAACTCGTTCTGGCATGCTCGATTGCATTTGATTGCATGATGTGCCAAAAAGTTGAGACACTATGGGCGTGTTTGGTTGCCTGCATGAGGCCCAGCCAGGCCCGAGCGGGAAGGAAGAGGCCTGTTTGGTTGCCTAGATTCACTGTTGGGCCTGCATCGCACGCTTCTCAAAGCAGCCCAGAGCCTGGCTCGCTGGAAACGCTCGGATCGGCAGTTTCTCGCGAGCCAGGCTGAGTGCGGCGCGAGGTCGCACGGGCGGGTGCGACGCGAGGGTGAGGTGGGATGGCGGG
This sequence comes from Triticum aestivum, assembly GCF_018294505.1. Lineage (NCBI taxonomy): Eukaryota > Viridiplantae > Streptophyta > Magnoliopsida > Poales > Poaceae > Triticum > Triticum aestivum. The sequence goes on along the minus strand of NC_057808.1, from coordinate 59,973,934 downwards.
AGATGGAAATCTGGCGCGCCTTCCCGACGCCAAATCTAGCCTCACCCCCTTTCACTCGCTCACCCATAGCCACTACCCTTCTTCCCTACTGCCTCACCACCGGCAGCGGCTGTGATTTCAGATCTCCGCTAGAGGGGGCAGCGGCGGAAGAGGCGGCGGCGTTTGCGGTGGATCTGGTGCTCCCCTTGCTGCTGGCCACCGTCTGGTCGACCTTGTCTGTGCCATGGCTCCCCCTACACCGTCCTCGTCTCAGATGCTGGTAAGCAGCACCCCTCCCCCTTTGTTAGCTCGGTGGTTAGGCCGTTAGCCTAGGTGTAGGATCGATTTGCCACTGAACAAACCGTCGATGTCGACTAGGTTATGGACGCACGGATGAGGCTGATAATTCAGGCATCAACACTGATTAGTGTGATTCAGGCATGGGTCATGTTCATGCACCAGAGAGCTGTTCGTCGTGCTGGGAGACCTTTGATCCGCTATGGTCCATTGTTTGTCCGGGAACATGAGAGGATCCAAAATCTGAACTACATCTACAACTGCAATGGCGTCGAGGTTTTGTGGATGCTTCGAATGAAAAGAGCACCATTTGCCAGGCTTGTCGAGACCTTCAGGAGCAGGGGGCTGCTACAATATAACATCAACACCAGTGTGGAAGAGCAAGTGGCCATGTTCCTCCATGTTGTTGGCCATAACCAGAGGTTCAGGGTCATTCACAACACGTTCAGGAGATCAATGGAGACCATCTCTAGGTACTTCAAGCAGGTGCTTTTTTGGGGAGGTTAGAGGAGAGATGATCAGAAGACCATCTGGCCAGACTCCACCCAAGATTCATGGAAGCCCAAGATGGTATCCATACTTCAAGGTGAGCATTGACAATATACACTTTTCATGGCTTGATATGCTTGTATTGTTCAAGTTGAGCACCAACACAGGCTTGTGATGCCATTTTCAGGATTGCATTGGGGCAATAGATGGTACTCATGTCATTGCCAGAGTTCCTAGGTCATAGTCTGCAGCATACAGGGGGAAGCACTACACAAGCCAGAATGTGCTTGCTGTTGTTGACTTTGATCTGAGGTTCACTGATACGTCTCCATCGTATCTAATTTTTGATTGTTCCATGCTATTATATTATCCATCTAGGATGTTTTATATGCATTTATATGCTATTTTATATGATTTTTGGGACTAACCTATTAACCTAGAGCCCAGTGCCAGTTTCTGTTTTTTTCTTCTTGTTTTTGAGTTTTACAGAAAAGGAATACCAAACGGAGTCCAATTGACGTGCCAATTTTTGATGATTTTTTATGGACCAAAAGAAGACCCCGGAGTAAAAGAGTTGGGCCAGAAGAGTCCCGAGCCGTCCACGAGGGTGGGGGGCGCGCCCAACCCCCGGGCGCGTGGGCCTACCTCATGGATGACTCGGGCACCTTCTTGACGTGAGACCTACGCCAAAAATTCCTATAAATACAGAAACCTCCAGAAAATAACCTAGATCGGGAGTTCCACCGCCGCAAGCCTCTGTAGCCACCAAAAACCAATCGGGACCCTGTTCCGGCACCCTGCCGGAGGGGGATCCCTCACCGGTGGCTATCTTCATCATCCCGGTGCCCTCCATGTCGAGGAGGGAGTAGTTCACCCTCGGGGCTGAGGGTATGCACCAGTAGCTATGTGTTTGATCTCTCTCTCATGTTCTTGATTTGGCACAATCTTGATGTATTGCGAGCTTTACTATTATAGTTGGATCCTATGATGTTTCTCCCCCTCTACTCTCTTGTGATGAATTGAGTTTTCCCTTTGAAGTTATCTTATCAGATTGTGTCTTTAAGGATTTGAGAACACTTGATGTATGTCTTGTGTGGGATACCCGTGGTGACAATGGGGTATTCTATTGATTCACTTGATGTATGTTTTGGTGATCAACTTGCGGGTTCCGTGACCTTGGGAATCTATGCATAGGGATTGGCACATGTTTTTGTCTTGACTCTCCGGTAGAAACTTTGGGGCACTCTTTGAGGTTCTATGTGTTGGTTGAATAGATGAATCTGAGATTGTGTGATGCATATCGTATAATCATACCCACGGATACTTGAGGTGACATTGGAGTATCTCGGTGACATTAGGGTTTTGGTTGATTTGTGTCTTAAGGTGTTATTCTAGTACGAACTCTATGGTAGATCGAACAGAAAGAATAACTTCGTGTTATTTTACTACGGACTCTTGAATAGATCGATCAGAAAGGATAACTTTGAGGTGGTTTCGTACCCTACCATAATCTCTTCGTTTGTTCTCCGCTGTTAGTGACTTTGGAGTGACTCTTTGTTGCATGTTGAGGGATATTTATATGATCCAATTATGTTATTATTGTTGAGGGAACTTGCACTAGTGAAAGTATGAACCTTAGGCCTTGTTTCAACGCATTGCAATACCATTTGTGCTCAATCATTAGTTACCTTGCTGTTTTTATATTTTCAGATTACAAAAACCTATATCTATCATCCATATTGCACTTGTATCACCATCTCTTCGCCGAACTAGTGCACCTATACAATTTACCATTTTATTGGGTGTGTTGGGGACACAAGAGACTCTTTGTTATTTGGTTGCAGGGTTGTTTGAGAGAGACCATCTTCATCCTATGCCTCCCACGGATTGATAAACCTTAGGTCATCCACTTGAGGGAAATTTGCTACTCTCCTACAAACCTCTGCACCTGGAATCCCAACAACGTCTATAAGAAGAAGGTTGTGTAGTAGACATCATTCACATATGTGCTGGCTGGCTGGGAGGGGTCAGCGCATGATGCTAACATTCTCAGTGACATCATGAGTCGACCTGATGGGATCAACATCCCCGACGGCAAGTTCTACCTTGGAGATGCTGGCTATGCATGTCGGCCGGGTATTCTTCCACCCTTCAGGAAAACGAGGTACCATCTCAACGAGTTCTCTGGTAGGAACTATCCTAGGACTGCACAGGAGCTGTTTAATCTCAGACACCCCAACCTTAGAGTAACTGTTGAGAAGGCATTTGGAGCTCTGAATAATAGGTTTAAGATCCTGGATCAGAAGCCATTCCACCCATACTCCACTCAGGTTAAGCTTGTTCTTGCTTGTTGCATTCTGCATAAATGGATCCTCCAGTGGGGCTTTGATGAACACGTGCCTGAGGAGGAAGAGGTCGAGCCTGGCGATGTTGTTAGCTCCGGCCATGGTGTGGAGGCATTTAACAATGATGAACGATCGTGGATGTCTCCTAGAGGGGGGGGGGTGAATAGGCGCTTTAAAATAATTACGGTTTAGGCTTGAACAAATGCGGAATAAACCTAGCGGTTAATTTGACAAGCACAAAACCTACAACAACTAGGCTCACCTATGTGCACCAACAACTTATGCTAAGCAAGATAAACAACTAAGTGATAGCAAGATATATGGCAAGAAACAATATGGCTATCACAAAGTAAAGTGCATAAGTAAAGGGTTCGGGTAAGAGATAACCGAGGCATGCGGAGACGACGATGTATCCCGAAGTTCACACCCTTGCGGATGCTAATCTCCGTTTGGAGCGGTGTGGAGGCACAATGCTCCCCAAGAAGCCACTAGGGCCACCGTAATCTCCTCATGCCCTCGCACAATGCAAGATGCCGTGATTCCACTAAGGGACCCTTGAGGGTGGTCACCGAACCCGTACAAATGGCAACCCTTGGGGGCGTTCACCGAACCCGTACACTTTGGCAACCCTTGGGGGCGGTCACCGAACCCGTACACTTTGGCAACCCTTGGGGGCGGTCACTGGTACCCGTCAAATTGCTCGGGGCGATCTCCAGAACTTAATTGGAGACCCCGACGCTTGCCCGGAGCTTTACACCACAATGATTGAGCTCCGAACACCACCAACCGTCTAGGGCACCCAAGCACCCAAGAGGAACAAGCTCAAGGGTACCAAGCACCCAAGAGTAATAAGCTTCTCAACTTGTAACTTCCACATATCACCGTGGAGAACTCAAACTGATGCACCAAATGCAATGGCAAGGGCACACGGAGTGCCCAAGTCCTTCTCTCTCAAATCCCACCGAAGCAACTAATGCTAGGGAGGAAAATGAGAGGAAGAACAAGAAGGAGAACACCAAGAACTCCAAGATCTAGATCCAATGGGTTCCCCTCACATAGAGGATAAAGTGATTGGTGGAAATGTGGATCTAGATCTCCTCTCTCTTTTCCCTCAAAAACTAGCAAGAATCCATGGAGGGATTGAGATTTAGCAAGCTCGAAGAAGGTCAACAATGGGGGAAGAACACGCGCTCAAAGGATAAGGTAGAATGGGGAAGAAGACCCCCTTATATAGTGGGGGGAACAATCCAACCGTTACCCCCAAAACAGCCCCGCAAAGGGCGGTACTACCGCAGGAGGCAGCGGTACTACCGCTGATCACAACGGTACTACCGCTCCCCCGGGCGGTACTACCGTGGAGTCTGGAGGGCAGGAGAGTGACAGACCCGAGCGGTACTGCCGCCCTACTGCCGCTGCGAAGTACCGCACTATCCGACACGAAAAATGACCCCTCGAGTCGACGCGGTAGGGGCCTAGTACTGTAGCGGTACTACTGCCGAGGACCCACCAGCGGTACTACCACTGCGGAGCGGTACTACCGCTTGTGACCCCTAAGCGGTACTACCACTGGGTACCGCGGTACTTGGGACCATCCTAAAGCCACTTCCACGAAAACAAGAATACTCCACGGGAAACCAAAACTGCCATAACTTCTGCATATGAGCTCCGAAATGAGCAAACTCAAGCTTGTTCGATACAAGACGACGAGTACCATCAAAATAGCGACTGGTTATAGTAAGAAGAGGCAAGGAAGGTATGCCAACAAAATAGAGGAGTGAAACCTCCAACCGAGAAGAACCGGCATAACCTTCCAACATCGAAAACATCATAGAAGATGCGAGTGAACTCCGTTTTTGATGAACTCGAGCTTGTCATCAAGATGACCATAGGCTCCAAAACTCACAAAGAGAAGAACCAAACAAGAACCAAGAAAGATGATGAAAGGATGCAATGGTTTGAGCTCTCTACGAATGATACGATCAAGTTACTCATCGAGAGCCCCCCTTGATAGTACGGCAATCGATCCTATAACCCGGTCTCCCAACTACCATCACGAGACCGGTAAAGTAGAAAACCTATCAAGGGCAAACCTTTGCCTTGCACATGGTCCACTTGAGCTAGATGATGACGATCTTGACTCCCTCAAGTTGGACCACCTTTCTTGGTTGTGTTGGCTCGATGAAGACTAGTTGATTGCTCCCCCATACTCCACTATGGGTGAGCCACTCTTCCGCACATCTTGACAAGTCCATTGTCACCACAATGGACGGCAAGCTTCAAGCATTTGATCTCTTCATGATGCTTCACATGAACTTGCACACCGCAACATCTTCACAAGTCCATTGTCACCGCAATGGACGGCAAGCTTCAAGCATTTGATCTTTTTCATGATGCTTCACTTGAACTTGCACACCGCAACATAACCCCACAAAGAACTCACATGAAGATCATGGGTTAGTACACAAAACGTAATTGACAATGCTTACCACACCATGGGATCGCTTGATCCCTCTCGGTACATCTTCTACGCTTTGTGAGTTGATCAAGTTGATTCACTCTTGACTTAGTCTTGATCAACCTTGAATCTTTTCAACTCTCTTCTTTTGGATGATGTCTTGAAGATATACATGAATGATCACACAATCTTCTTCTCCAAGACATGCTTGCAATAAGCTCAACTCTCACATGACCAATCTTTGGATAATTCCTTAATAACACCTTGATCACCACATAAACTCCTTGAAACCAACACATGAATTTCAAGAAATGCCTATGGACAAATCCTTCAAATATAACTCAAGGCAACCATTAGTCCATAGAGATTGTCATCAATTACCAAAACCAAACATGGGGGCACCGCATGTTCTTTCAAATGACGCTTGGAAGAACAAAAGGTTGGAGTGGGCAGAGGTAATGTGGCTTAGCATAGGTCAGTGCAGGATTTGAAGAAGATGGAAGAAGAAGAAGAAGCAGCAGCAGCAGTAGCAGAAGCAGCTGCAGAAGCATAAGCAGAAGCAGAAGAAGAGGAAGAGGAAGAGGAAGATCTGGTAGCAGCAACACCGATGAACTATCCCCTATTTAGCCAATGGCTCTCAATAATTTGAACTGTCACTTGATAGTAGTTAGGATGAACTGTCATTTGTTTAACTAGCTGGCACTACATGTTCAGATTGTGTGTGGTAAGCTCACCACTAGTTAGATGTGGTGACCACCTTATGCAGGTTGCAACCAAACACCATGTCATATGTGCGCCTAATGCAATGTGGGCAACCAAACGCCGGGTCAAAAATGGTTGTCTCATGCAACTAGGTACATGCAGGCAACCAAACTATGTGCATCTGTTTTTTTTTGCCTGGATCCACTCAAACCGGCTCACTAGAGCCTGGCTCACCGGGCCAGGCTGGATTGGCAATGTAGCCAAACACGCCCTATACAGTTTTAGATCAGATTTTTCGCACATGCGTGTATCTATAGAGTAGGTTGTGCTTTATTCATTTTGTTTGCTTACTCACGTACATAACGAGTTTGATGCACACATGCATTATCATTCTTTTTTTTGTAGAAATACCTGTAACTATATTCATACTCACAACAATTACAGGTACACTACCCACAAAAAAAATTACAGGTACACTGATTTGGACCTAAAATCCCAGAAAATACAAAGCAACTCATGATTAAGAATTACAATGAAATCTCTTGAAAACACCTTCTTCATGGTGTCAATCTCTGCTCGAAGAAATACTCCAAAGACTTCGGTAAAGAGGTTGGAATTGGACTGGAGCAACAATATTGTCACTCCTTCACCCGCACGAACAATACCAATAATAGTTTTTAAAAATGCCTTGAGTCGCCCATCCAAAAAGATGGGAAGCCTTGATCGATGGACATACTTGGGCCGGAGATGATCCCCTAGAAGTGCAGGCCGTCAAATCACTTTATCTTGACCATGGTGTCAATGAAAGATTTCACCTACACAAAGAATCAGACCAACAAAAAAGGCTTAACGCAGTAACATAAACTCATCAGATCTGAATAATTGGATCTACGGGGACATAAAACTCTCTAACCTCATGGCGCCGCCAAAAGAACGATAGAAAATTTATTCGCACAAAACTGTGATGATCACTAGACGACGACGAAGAACATAGAGCTCTTGAAGATCTGAGGTCCCACACCCCTCCGCGCCAAGATGGCAGCCAAAGGCGAGGGGACCTAAATTTCTTAGATGACGGTGACAGCGGGGGCGACACGAGAAACCCTACAGACGCTGGCGGCGCCATTATCATTCATTTTGTGTAGAGTAGTTAGCCGCACTGGCAGAGCCTGGAAAATACAGAGTAAAAACTAGGCGGGCTAGCCTAGAGGAGAAGTAGAACAAAAAAATGAACCAAACTAATTCAACATGCATTAATTAGTTAGATGTGCCTGTGCAGTGTTGCTTTGCTAGCATAGTTTAGCCAGTAATACAGTCCTGAGGGGGGGGGTCCGCTCCACCATAGCCATCCTCCAAGGCCCTCCGGCGGTGGCATTGCAGGGAGCCAACCATGGAGGGGATGTCCCAATGCAGGGACAAGAGGAGCAGGAACGGAATCCCCCCACCGCCGCCATCCCCGGGCGCGGTGCGGCTTCACTGGCTGGCCCACCGATGGCGGCGATGCGGGCGTGGCGGTGTCGAAGGGAGCTCCCGGTGGCGAGGGTTTCCCCCGTGTCGCCCAGTGCGAGTGACACGGGGTATTAGGCTAGTACTAGCTTGCTAGCTCCCTTGAAAAAAAAACTTATATTTATTTCTTTACAGAGGAAGTACTAGGGGAAAATATCCAGTGCTCTTATCCCTGGGATGCTACGCTGCTCCTGAACCACCTGGTGCATTAGATCTGAGTGTAAGGCTAGGATCAGTTCACTATCCTTTTTACGCATGCCCCTTGTAACAATTTTGCTTCTCGCTGCCTGAAAGCAGAAGGTCTTCACAAATTTAGATCTGATACATTATCTATGAGCTGAGAAATGTTGTCTGCAGCACACGGTTTGGCACATACCCTTCACCGGAGCCAGTGGCGTGGTGGTGAGCAATGTGAATGCCACCCACTTCAGCTGCCACACCGGAATCTTTGAGACAGAGTAGGACCTCCAGCAAGTGCCTCCTATCTTCCCCACCAAACAATAGTTCTTCTTGTTCCTTAGTCAGCACAACCAACTGTTGGGGAATGCAGTATTTCAAAAAATTTCCTACGATCATGCAAGATCTATCTAGGAGATGCATAGCAATGATACGGGAGAGTGTGTCAAGGTACCCTCGTAGACCGAAAGCGGAACCGTTTATTAACGCGGTTGATGTAGTCGAACGTCTTCACGATCCAACCGATCCAAGTACCGAACGTACGTACGGCACCTCCGTGTTCAGCACACATTCAGCACGATGACGTCCCTCGAGCTCTTGATCTAGTTGAGGACGAGGGAGAGTTCCGTCAGCACGATGGCGTGGCGACGGTGATGATGAAGTTACCGGCGCAGGGCTTCACCTCAGCACTACGACAATATGACCGAGGTGGTAAACTATGGAGAGGGGCACCGCACGCGGCTAAGACAATTGATCTTGTGTGTTCAAGGGTGCCCCTGCCTCCGTATATAAAGGAGGAGAGGGGGAGGCCGGCCGGCCCCTGTAGGGCGCGCCAAGAGAGAGGAGTCCTACTAGGACTCCATGTCCTAGTAGGATTCCACTTGGTGGAAGGGGGAAGAAGGAAGGGAGAGGGAAAGAGGCCCGCGCCCCCTCCCCTAGTCCTATTCGGACTCCCCAAGGGGGGGGGGGCGTCACCTCCTCGTGGCCTGCCCTCTCTCTCCCCTAAGGCCCATGTTGGCCCATTACTTCCCCGGGGGGTTCCGGTAACCCTTCCGGCACTCCGATAATTACCCGGTACCTCCCGGAACTCATCCGGTGTCCGAATAACATCGTCCAATATATCATTCTTTATGTCTCGACCATTTCGATACTCCTCGTCATGTTCGTGATCTCATCCGGGTCTTCGAACAAACTTCGGTCATCATATCACATAACTCATAATACAAATCGTCATCGAACGTTAAGCGTGCGGACCCTACGGGTTCGAGAACTATGTAGACATGACCAAGACACATCTTTGGTTAATAACCAATAGCGGAACTTGGATGCTCATATTGGCTCCTACATATTCTATGAAGATCTTTATCGGTCAAACCGCATAATAACATATGTCATTCCCTTTGTCATCGGTATGTTACTTGCCCGAGATTCGATCGTCGGTATCATCATACCTAGTTCAATCTCATTACCGGCAAGTCTCTTTACTCGTTCCATAATGCGTCATCCCGTAACTAACTCATTAGTCACATTGCTTGCAAGGCTTATAGTGATGTGCATTACCGAGAGGGCCCAGAGATACCTCTCCGATACACGGAGTGACAAATCCTAATCTCGATCTATGCCAACCCAAGAAGCACCTTCGGAGACACCTGTAGAGCATCTTTATAATCACCTAGTTACGTTGTGATGTTTGATAGCACACAAGGTGTTCCTCTGGTATTCGAGAGTTGCATAATCTCATAGTCAGAGGAACATGTATAAGTCATGAAGGAAGCAATAGCAATAAAACTAAACGATCATTATGCTAAACTAACGGATGAGTCTTGTCCACATCATTCTCGAATGACGTGATCCCGTTCATCAAATGACAACACATGTCTATGGTCAGGAAACTTAACCGTCTTTGATTAACGAGCTAGTCAAGTAGAGGCATACTAGGGACTCTCTGTTTGTCTATGTATTCACACATGTACTAAGTTTCCGGTTAATACAATTCTAGCATGAATAATAAACATTTATCATGATATAAGGAAATATAAATAACAACTTTATTATTGCCTCTAGGGCATATTTCCTTCAGTCTCCCACTTGCACTAGAGTCAATAATCTAGTTCACATCGTCATGCGATTTAACACCAATAGTTCACATCTTTATGTGATTAGTTCACATCTCCATGTGACTAACACCCAAAAGGTTTATTAGATTCAATTATCTAGTTCACATCTCTATGTGATTAACACCCAAAGAGTACTAAGGTGTGATCATGTTTTGCTTGTGAGAGAAGTAGTCAACGGGTCTGCACATTCAGAGCCGTATGTATTTTTGCAAATTTTCTATGGCTACAATGCTCTGTACGGAGCTACTCTAACTAATTTCTCCCACTTTCAATATGTATCCAGATTGAGACTTAGAGTCATCTGGATCAATGTCAAAGCTTGCATTGACGTAACCCTTTACGACGAACTTTTTGTCACCTCCATAACCGAGAAACACGTCCTTATTCCACTAAGGATAATTTTGACCGCTGTCCAGTGATCCACTCCTGGATCACTATTGTACCCTCTTGCCAAACTCATGGTGAGGTACACAATAGGTCTGGTACACAACATAGCATACTTTATAGAACCTATGACCGAGGCATAGGGAATGACTTTTCATTCTCATTCTATTTTCTGTCGTGATCGGGTTTTGAGTCTTTACTCAACTTCACACCTTGCAACACATGCAAGAACTCCTTCTTTGACTGCCCCATTTTGAACTACTTCAAAAACTTGTCAAGGTATGTACTCATTGAAAAAACTTATCAAGCGTCTTGATCTATATCTATAGATCTTGATGCTCAATATGTAAGCAGCTTCACCGAGGTCTTTCTTTGAAAAACTCCTTTCAAACACTCCTTTATGCTTTCCAGAAAATTCTACATCATTTCCGATCAACAATATGTCATTCACATATACTTATCAGAAAGGCTGTAGTGCTCCCACTCACTTTCTTGTAAATACAGGCTTCACCGCAAGTCTGCATAAAACTATATGCTTTGATCAACTCATCAAAGTGTATATTTCAACTCCGATATGCTTGCACCAGTCCATAGATGGATCGCTGGAGCTTGCACACTTTGTTAGCACCTTTAGGATTGACAAAACCTTCTTGTTGCATCATATACAACTCTTCTTTAAGAAATCCATTAAGGAATGCAGTTTTGACATCCATTTGCCAGATTTCATAAAAGGTGGCAATTGCTAACATGATTCGGACAGACTTAAGCATCGCTACGAGTGAGAAAATCTCATCGTAGTCAACACCTTGAACTTGTCGAAAACTTTTTGCGACAATTCTAGCTTTGTCGATGGTAACACTAATATCAGCGTTCGTCTTCCTCTTGAAGATACATTTATTCTCAGTGGCTTGCCGATCATCGTGCAAGTCAACCAAAGTCCACACTTTGTTCTTCATACATGGATCCCATCTTAGATTTCATGGCCTCAAGCCATTTTGCGGAATCTGGGCTCATCATCGCTTCCTCATAGTTCGCAGGTTCGTAATGGTCTAGTAACATGACTTCCAGAACAGGATTACCGTACCACTCTTGTGCGGATCGTACTCTGGTTGACCTACGAGGTTTGGTAGTAACTTGATCTGAAGTTTCATGATCATCATCATTAACTTCCTTACTAATTGGTGTAGGCATCACTGGAACTGATTTCTGTGATGAACTACTCTCCAACTCGAGAGAAGGTAAAACTACCTCATCAAGTTCTACTTTCCTCCCACTCACTTCTTTCGAGAGAAACTCCTACTCTAGAAAGGATCCACTCTTAGCAACAAATATCTTGCCTTCGGATCTATGATAGAAGGTGTACCCAATAGTTTCCTTTTTCGGTATCCTATGAAGACGCACTTCTCGGATTTATGTTCGAGCTTCACATAAGCATCGCAACCCCAAACTTTTAAGAAACGACAGCTTAGGTTTCTTGCCAAACTACAGTTCATACGGTGTCGTCTCAATGGATTTAGAGGGTGCCCTATTTAACGTGAATGCAGCTGTCTCTATTGCATAACCCCAAAACGATAGTGGAAAATCGGTAAGAGACATCATAGATTGTACCATATCTAATAAAGTACGGTTATGACGTTCGGACACACCATTACGCTGTGGTGTTCCAGGTGGCCTGAGTTGTGAAACTATTCCACATTGTTTTAAATGAAGGCCAAACTCGTAACTCAAATATTTGCCTCCGCGATCAGATCATAGAAACTTTATTTTCTTGTTATGATGATTCTCAACTTCACTCTGAAATTCTTTGAACTTTTCAAATGTTTGAGACTTGTGTTTCATTAAGTAGATATACCCATATCTGCTTAAATTATCTTGTGAAGGTTAGAAAATAACGATACCCGCCGCGAGCCTCAACACTCATCGGACCGCATACATCAGTATGTATTATTTCCAATAAGTCAGTGGCTCGCTCCATTGTTTCGGAGAACGGAGTTTTAGTCATCTTGCCGATGAGGCATGGTTTGCAATCATCAAATGATTCATAATCAAGTGATTCCAAAAATCCATCCGCATGGAGTTTCTTCATGCGCTTTACACCAATATGACCTGAACGACAGTGCCACAAATATGTTGCACTATCATTATTAACTTTGCATCTTTTGGCATCAATATTATGAATATGTGTATCACTGCGATCGAGATTCAGTAAACCATTTACATTGGATGTAAGACCATAGAAGGTTTTATTCATGTAAACAGAACAACAATTATTCTTGACTTAAATGAATAACTGTATCGTAATAAACATGACCCAATCATATTCATGCTCAACGCAAACATCAAATAACATTTATTTAGGTCCAATACTAATCCCGAAGATAGAGGGAGTATGCGATGGTGATCTTATCAACCTTGGAATCACTTCCAACACACATCGTTACCTCGCCCTCAACTAGTCTCTGTTCATTTTGTAACTCCTATTTCGAGTTACTAATCTTAGCAACTGAACCGGTATCAAATACCCAGGGGCTACTATGAACACTAGTAAAGTACACATCAATAACATGTATATCAAATATACCTTTGTTCACTTTGCCATCCTTCTTATCCGCCAAGCATTTGGGGCAGTTTCGTTTCCAGTGACCATTCCCTTTGCAGTAGAAGCACTCAGTTTTAGGCTTAGCTTTGGGCTTCTTCACGGGAGTGGCAACTTGCTTTCCATTCTTCTTGAAGTTCCCTATCTTTCCTTTGCCCTCTCTTCTTGAAACTAGTGGTCTTGTTAACCATCAACACTTGATGCTCTTTCTTGATTTCTACCTTCGCTGATTTCAGCATCGCGAAGAGCTTGGGAATCGTTTTCGTCATCCCTTGCTTATTCTAGTTCATCACGAAGTTTTAGTAACTTGGTGATAGTGACTAGAGAACTCTATCAATCACTATATTATCTGGAAGATTAACTCCCACTTGATTCAAGTGATTGTAGTACCCAGACATTCTGAGCATATGCTCACTTAGCTGAGCTATTCTCATCCATCTTGTAGGTAAAGTACTTGTCAGAGGTCTCATACCTCTTGATACGGGCATGAGTCTGAAATACCAATTTCAGCTCTTGGAACATCTCATATGCTCCGTGGCGTTCAAAAATGGTTTTTGAAGTCCCGGTTCTACGCCGTAAAGCATGGTGCACTAAACTATCAAGTAGGCATCATACCGAGCTTGTCAAACCTTCATAACGTCTGCATTTGCTCCTGCAATAGGTCTGTCACCTAGCGGTGCATCAAGGACATAATTCTTCTATGCAGCAATGAGGATAATCCTCAGATCATGGACCCAGTCCACATCATTGCTACTATCATCTTTCAACTTAATTTTCTCTAGGAACATATAAAAAAACAGGGGAGCTATACGCGAGCTATTGATCTATAATATAGATACGCAAAAACTATCAGGACTAAGTTCATGATAAATTAAAGTTCAATTGATCATATTACTTAAGAATTCCCACTTAGATAGACATCCCTCTAGTCATCTAAATGATCACGTGATCCATATCAACTAAACCATGTCCGATCATCACGTGAGATGGAGTAGTTTTCAATGGTGAACATCTCTATGTTGATCATATCTACTATATGATTCACGTTTGACCTTTCGATCTCAGTGTTCTGAGGCCATATCTGCATATGCTAGGCTCGTCAAGTTTAACCCGAGTATTTTGCATGTGCAAAACTGGCTTGCACATGTTGTATGTAACCGTAGAGCTTATCACACCCGATCATCACGTGGTGTCTCGGCACGACGAACTGTCGTAACGGTGCATACTCAGGTAGAACACTTATACCTTGAAATTTAGTGAGTGGTCAACTATTGCTTCTACGACTATCGCTACCGCTTAGTGATAAAGTAAAGCAATTACATGGCGATTGCATTTCATACAATAAAGCAACAACCATAAGGCTCCTGCCAGTTGCCGATAACTTTTACAAAACACGATCATCTCATACAACAATTTATATCTCATCACATCACAACATGCCCTGCAAAAACAAGTTAGACGTCCTCTACTTTGTTGTTGCAAGTTTTACGTCGCTGCTACGGGCTTCTAGCAAGAACCATTCTTACCTACGCATCAAAACCACAACGATTTTTCGTCAAGTGTGCTGTTTTAACCTTCAACAAGGACCAGCCGTAGTCAAACTCGATTCAACTAAAGTTGGAGAAACAGACTCCCCCAGCCACCTGTGTGCGAAGCACGTCGGTAGAACCAGTCTCATGAACGCGGTCATGTAATGTCGGTCCGGGCCACTTCATCCAACAATACCGCCGAATCAAAGTAAGATGTTGGTGGTAAGCAGTATGACTATTATCGCCCACAACTCATTGTGTTCTACTCGTGCATATAGCATCTACGCATAGACCCTGCTAGGATGCCACTGTTGGGGAACGCATTATTTCTAAAATTTTCCTACGATCACGCAAGATCTATCTAGGAGATGCATAACAACGAGACGGGAGAATGTGTCCAGATACCCTCGTAGACCAAAAGTGGAAGCGTTTAGTAACACGGTTGATGTAGTCGAACGTCTTCACGATCCAACCGATCCAAGTACCGAACATACGGCACCTCGCGATCCAGTTGAGGACGTTCAGCACGATGACGTCCCTCGAGCTCTTGATCCAGTTGAGGACGAGGGAGAGTTCCGTCAGCACGACGGCGTGGCGACGGTGATGATGAAGTTACCGGCGCAGGGCTTCGCCTAAGCACTACGACGATATGACTGCTACCTCTTGAGCATGCGTTGGTTTTCCCTTGAAGAGGAAAGGGTGATGCAGCAAAGTAGCATAAGTATTTCCCTCAGTTTTTGAGAACCAAGGTATCAATCCAGTAGGAGACTACACGCAAGTCCCTAGTACCTTCACAAACAATTAAGAACCTTGCAACCAACGCGATAAAGGGGTTGTCAATCCCTTCACTGCAATCCAAAAGTGAGATCTGATAGAGATAATAAGATAATTTTTTTGGTACTTTTGTTGTATAGATTGAAAAGTAAAGATTGCAAAATAAACGGCGATAGAAATAGCTAGTTGACGGGAGATTAATATGATGGAAAATAGACTCGGGGGCCATAGGTTTCACTAGTGGCTTCTCTCAAGATAGCAAATTCTACGGTGGGTGAACAAATTACTGTCGAGCAATTGATAGAAAAGCGCATAGTTATGAGAATATCTAGGCATGATCATGTATATAGGCATCACGCCCGTGTCAAGTAGACCGAAACGATTCTGCATCTACTACTATTACTCCACACATCGACCGCTGTCCAGCATGCATCTAGAGTATTAAGTTCATAAGAACAGAGTAACGCATTAGGCAAGATGACATGATGTAGAGGGATAAACTCAAGCAATATGATATAAACCCCATCTTTTTATCCTCGATGGCAACAATACAATACGTGTCATTTCCCCTGCTGTCACTTGGATCGAGCACCGCAAGATTGAACCCAAAGCTAAGCACTTCTCCCATTGCAAGAAAGATCAATCTAGTACGCCAAACCAAACTGATAATTTGAAGAGACTTGCAAAGATATCAAATCATGCATATAAGAATTCAGAGAAGATTCAAATATTGTTCATAGCTAAACTTGATCATAAACCCACAATTCATCAGATCTCGACAAACACACCACAAAAAGTATTACATCGAATAGATCTCCAAGAAGATTGAGGAGAACTTTATATTGAGATCCAAAGAGAGAGAAGAAGCCATCTAGCTAATAACTATGGACCCGAAGGTCTGTGGTAAACTACTCACACATCATCGGAGAGGCTATGGTGTTGATGTAGAAGCCCTCCATGATCGATTCCCCCTCTGGCAGAGTGCTGGAAAAGGCCCCAAGATGGGATCTCACGGGTACAGAAGGTTGCGGCGGTGGAAATAGGGTTTCGTGGTGCTCCTGGATGTTTTCGGGGTATATGATTATATATAGGCGAAAGAAGTAGGTCGGTGGAGCCACGAGGGGCCCACGAGGGTGGGGGTGTGCCTACCCCCCTGGGCGCACCCTCCTACCTCGTGGCCGCCTCGTTGCTTCCTTGACGTCCACTCCAAGTCTCCTGGATTGCGTTTGTTCCAAAAACGACTCTCCCGAAGGTTTCATTCCGTTTGATATTCCTTTTCTGTGAAACACTGAAATAGGCAAAAAGACAGCAATTTGCACTAGGCCTTTGGTTAGTAGGTTAGTCCCAAAAATAATATAAAAGTGTATAATAAATCCCATTAAACATCCAAAACAGATAATATAATAGCATGGAACAATAAAAAATTATAGATATGTTGGAGACGTATCAATGACCGAGGTGGTAAACTGAACTAGTTCTTTAATTTCTTCTTTAACTGGTACTGGTTCTTTAACTGGTACTGGTTCTTTAATTTCCTCTTTAATAGGTGTGTGATATTTAAACCACTTCTCTTTAGGGAGTTCAACATGAGTAGCAAATGATTCAGAAAAGGAGGCTACTATCTCAGAGTCAAGTCCATATTTAGTGCTAAACTTTTGAAAAGCATCGGTATCCATAAAAGATTTAACACAATCATACTTAAATTTAATACCTGACTCTTTACCTTCGTCGAGTTCCCAATCTTCAGAGTTACGTTTAATTCTTTCCAAGAGATCCCACCGGAATTCAATAGTCTTCTTCATAAAAGAACCAGCACAAGAAGTACCAAGCATGGTTTGATCATTACGAGAAAGCCGAGCATAAAATTTTTGGATAATAATTTCTCTTGAGAGCTCATGATTGGGGCATGAATATCACATTGACTTAAGCCTCCCCCAAGCTAGAGGGATACTTTCTCCTTCATGAGGCCAAAAATTATATATATAATTCCGATCACGATGAACTAGATGCATAGGATACTTTTTTGATGAAACTCCAATTTTAATCGATTCCAATTCCATGATCCAATATCATCGCATAGCCTATACCATGCCAATGCTTTTCCCTTCAAAGATAAAGGGAAAACCTTTTTCGTCACTTCATCCCTGGGCAAACCTGCAAGCTTAAACAATCCACAAATTTGTTCTACATATATCAAGTGCATATCAGGATGTTCGATTCCATCTCCTGCATAAGGATTAGCTAGCAGTTGTTCTATCATACCCGAAGGAATTTCATATTCAATATTTTCAGTAGTTGCAGTGATAACCCACAAGTATAGGGGATCAATTGTAGCCTCCTTCGATAAGTAAGAGTGTCGAACCCAACGAGGAGCTAAAGGTAGAACAAATATCCCCTCAAGTTCTATCGACCACCGATACAACTCTAAGCATTCTTAATGTTCGCTTTACCTAGAACAAGTATGAAACTAGAAGTACTTTGTAGGTATTGTTGGATAGGTTTGCAAGATAATAAAGAGCGTGTAAATAAAAAGTAGGGGCTGTTTAGATAAAGAAGCAATAAAGTTAGTATAGCGAGTGTGGAAAAGTGGTGGTAGGAGTTGCGAAATTGTCCCTAAGCAATTGACTACTTTACTAGACCGATAGCAAGTTTTATGTGGGAGAGGCCACTGCTAGCATGTCATCCCTGACTTGGAATTCTATGCACTTATGATTGGAACTATTAGCAAGCATCCGCAACTACTAATGTTCATTAAGGTAAAACCCAACCATAGCATTAAGATATATTGGCCCCCCTTCAATCCCGTATGCATCAATTTCTATGCTAGGTTGAAGCTTCTGTCACTCTTGCCCTCCAATACATAGTCCTATCAACATACAACTAAATCTATGGTGTGATCCACGCGCGCGCTCATATGATGGGCACCAAAGGACAGCAACATAACCACAAGCAAATTAAACCAACCATAGCAATTCACCAATTACCGATAGGACAACGAAAATCTACCCAGTCATCATAGGATGGCAACACATCATTGGATAGTAATATGAAGCATAAAGCACCATGTTCAAGTAGAGGGTACAACGGGTTGCGGGAGAGTGGACCGCTGTAGATAGATGGGGGAAGGTGATGAAGATGTTGGTGAAGATGACGGAGGTGTTGGTGTAGATTGCGATGACGATGATGGCCCCGGCGGCGTTCCGGCGCCACCGGGAGAGAGGGGTAGAGAGCCCCCCTCCTTCTTCTTCCTTGACCTTTCCCCTAGATGGGAGAAGGGTTTCCCCTCTGGTCCATGGCCTCCATGGCGGCGGAGGGGTGAGAGCCCCTCCGAGATTGGATCTGTCTCTCTGTCTCTCTCTGTTTCTGCGCTCCATGATTCTGCCCTTTCACCGTTTCTTAAATTCCCGGAGATCCGTAACTCCGATTGGGCTGAATTTTGGACACGATTTTTACCCGGATATTGGATTTCTTGCGGCGAAAGAAGGGTACCAACCACCTTACGGGGTGGCCACGAGGGCCCAGGGCGCGCCCCTCACCCTCGTGGGCCCCTCGGGCATCGTCTAGCGTTGATTCTTCTTCCCAAAAATCACATATATTCCAAAAAAATCATCGTCAGTTTTTATCCCGTTTGGACTCCGTTTGATATGGATTTTCTGCGAAACAAAAAACATGTAACAAATAGGAACTGGCACTGGATCAATATGTTAGTCCCAAAAATAGTATAAAAAGTTGCCAAAAGTATATGTAAGTTGTATAATATTGGCATGGAACAATAAAAAATTATAGATACGACGGAGACGTATCAGCATCCCCAAGCTTAATTCCTGCTCGTCCTCGAGTAGGTAAATGATAAAAAAGATAATTTTTGATGTGGAATGCTACCTAGCATAATCTTGATCACATAATCTAATCATGGCATGAATATTAAGACACGAGTGATTCAAAGCAATAGTCTATCATTTGACATTAAGACAATAATACTTCAAGCATACCAATAAAGCAATCATGTCTTTTCAAAATAACATGGCTAAAGAAAGTTATCCCTACAAAATCATATAGTCTGGCTATGCTCCATCTTCATCACACAAAATATTCAAATTATGCACAACCCCGATGACAAGCCAAGCAATTGTTTCATACTTTTGACGTTCTCAAACCTTTTGAACTTTCACGCAATACATGAGCGTGAGCCATGGACATAGCACTATAGGTGGAATAGAATATGATGGTGGAGGTTGTGTGGAGAAGACAAAAAGGAGAAAGTCTCACATCGACGCGGCTAATCAACGGGCTATGGAGATGCCCATCAATTGATGTCAATGTGAGGAGTAGGGATTGCCATGCAACGGATGGACTAGAGCTATAAGTGTATGAAAGCTCAAACTGAAACTAAGTGGGTGTGCATTCAACTTGCTTGATCATGAAGACCTAGGGCATTTGAGGAAGCCCATCGTTGGAATATACAAGCCAAGTTCTATAATGAAAATTCCCACTAGTATATGAAAGTGATAACTCAAGAGACTCTCTATATGAAGAACATGGTGCTACTCTGAAGCACAAGTGTGGTAAAAGGATAGTAACATTGTCCCTTCTCTCTTTTCTCTCATTTTTTTTTCTCTTTTTTAGGCTTCTTTGGCCTCTCTCTTTTTTTTGGGGGGGGGCTTCTTTGGCCACTTTTTATTTTGATAACCTCACATGGAACAATGTTCTAATAATGATGATCATCACACTTTTATTTACTTACAACTCAATATTACAACTCGATACTAGAACATAGATATGACTCTATATGAATGCCTCCGGCGTGTACCAGGATGTGCAATGATCTAGCGTAGCGATGACATCAAAAAATGGACAAGCCATGAAAACATCATGCTAGCTATCTTACGATCATGCAAAGCAATATGACAATAAATGCTCAAGTCATGTATATGATGATGATGGAAGTTGTATGGCAATATATCTTGGAATGGCTATGGAAATGCCATGATAGGTAGGTATGGTGGCTGTTTTGAGGAAGATATAAGGAGGCTTATGTGTGATAGAGCGTATCGTATCACGGGGTTTGGATGCACCGGCGAAGTTTGCACCAACTCTCGAGGTGAGAAAGGGTAATGCACGACACCGAAGAGGCTAGCAATGATGGAAGGGTGAGAGTGCATATAATCCATGGACTCAACATTAGTCATAAAGAACTCACATACTTATTGCAAAAATCTATTAGTCATTGAAAAAAAGTACTACACGCATGCTCCTAGGGGGATAGATTGGTAGGAAAAGACCATCGCTCGTCCCCGACCGCCACTCATAAGGAAGACAATCAATAAATACCTCATGCTCCAATTTCGTTACATAACGGTTCACCATACATGCATGCTACGGGAATCACAAACTTCAACACAAGTATTTCTACAATCCACAACTACCCACTAGCATGACACTAATATCACCATCTTTATATCGCAAAACTATTGCAAGGAATCAAACATATCATATTCAGTGATCTACAAGTTTTATGTAGGATTTTATGACTAACCATGTGAATGACCAATTCCTGTCATCTCTCTAAATAGATATAAGTGAAGCAAGAGAGTTTAATTCTTTCTAAAAAAGATATGCCCACTCTCTAACAAATATAAGTGAAGCAAAAGAGCATTCTACAAATGGCGATTTTCTATGTGTAGGGAAACAGGCAATCCAAACTTCAAATGATATAAGTGAAGCACATGCAGCATCCTATAAAGCCATACTCAAAAGATATAAGTGAAGTGCAATGAGCATTCTATAAATCAACCATGGACTATCTCATACCAGCATGGTGCATCAAAGAAAAGTGAAAACTAAATGCAAAACACACTCCAAGATTTGCACATGTCACATGAACGAAACGAAACCGAAAACATACCAATTCTTGTTGAAGAAAGATGGGATGCCTTCCGGGGCATCCCCAAGCTTAGACGATTGAGTCTCATTTGAATATTTACTTGTGGTGCCTTGGGCATCCCCAAGCTTGAGGTCTTTCCTCTCCTCCTTCTCCTCATATCGAGACCTCCTCGATCTTTGATCACTTCATCCACACAAAACTCAACAGAAAGCTCGGTAAGATCCGTTAGTATAATAAAGAAAATCACTACTCTAAGTACTATTTCAAACCAATTCATATTTTGTTTTTGCATTGTAGCTACTGTAATATTACTTTTCCATGGCTTAATCCACTGATAGAAATCGATAGTTTCATCAAAATAAGCAAACTATGCATCAAAAACAGAATCTGTCTTAAACAGGACAGTCTGTAGTAATCTGAACATTCACCATACTTCTGGTACTCCAAAACTTCTGAAAAAATTAGAAAAAATAAACAATTTGTATAGAAATACAGTGCAAAAAGTTTCAGAACCGTTTGACGTTCCAGTAAAAAATGTAAAATCGCGCACTACAGCCAAAGTTTCTGTTTTGCACCGCACAAACCAACAAGCAATCTAAACATCCTAAAGGCAAACCTTGGCACATTATTTTTATAATACAATGGAATTGTACAAGGGCATAATTATTTTTGTTGAAAAGTTTCTGTAATTAAGATTCACAAAGTCTCCGTGAGCATGAACATGAAGGAAATATGCCCTAGAGGCAATAATAAAGTTATTATTTATTTCCTCATATCATGATAAATGTTTATTATTCATGCTAGAATTGTATTAACCGGAAACATAATACATGCGTGAATACATAGACAAACATAGTGTCACTAGTATGCCTCTACTTGACTAGCTCGTTAATCGAAGATGGTTGAGTTTCCTAGCCATGGACATGAGTTGTCATTTGATTAACGGGATCACATCATTAGGAGAATGATGTGATTGAATTGACCCATTCCGTTAGCTTAGCACTTGATCGTTTAGTATGTTGCTATTGCTTTCTTCATGACTTATACATGTTCCTATGACTATGAGATTATGCAACTCCCGTTTACCAGAGGAACACTTTGTGTGCTACCAAACGTAACTGGGTGATTATAAAGGTGCTCTACAGGTGTCTCCGAAGGTACTTGTTGAGTTGGCATATTTCGAGATTAGGATTTGTCACTCCGATTGTCGGAGAGGTATCTCTGGGCCCTCTCGGTAATGCACATCACTATAAGCCTTGCAAGCAATGTGACTAATGAGTTAGTTGCGGGATGATGCATTAAGGAACGAGTAAAGAGACTTGCCGGTAACGAGATTGAACTAGGTATTGAGATACCGACGATCGAATCTCGGGCAAGTAACATACCGATGACAAAGGGAACAACGTATGTTGTTATGCGGTTTGACCGATAAAGATCTTCGTAGAATATGTAGGAGCCAATATGAGCATCCAGGTTCCGCTATTGGTTATTGACCAGAGACGTGTCTCGGTCATGTCTACATAGTTCTCAAACCCATAGGGTCCGCACGCTTAAAGTTCGGTGACAATCGGTATTATGAGTTTTTGTGTTTTGATGTACCGAAGGTAGTTCGGAGTCCCGGATATGATCACGGACATGACGAGGAGTCTCAAAATGGCCGAGACGTAAAGATCGATATATTGGACGACTATATTCGGACACCGGAAGTGTTCCGGGTGGTTTCGGAGAAAACCGGAGTGCCGGAAGGTTACTGGAACCCCCCGGAGAAGTAATGGGCCTTATGGGCCTTAGTGGAGAGAGAGAGGGCTGGCCAGGGCAGGCCGTGCCCCCTCCCCCTCTGGTCCGAATTGGACTAGGAGAGGGGGGCGGCGCCCCCCTTTCCTTCTCCCTCTCCCCGTTCCTTTCCCCCTCCTAGTAGGAGTAGGAAAGAAGGGAGTCCTACTCCTACTAGGAGGAGGACTCCTCCTCTTGGCGCGCCTACAGGGCCGGCCGGCCTCCCCTTGCTCCTTTATATACGGGGGCAGGGGGTCACCTCTAGACACACAAGTTGATCTGTTGATCTATTCCAGCCGTGTGCGGTGCCCCCTCCACCATATTCCACCTCGGTCATATCGTAGCGGTGCTTAGGCGAAGCCCTGCGTCGGTAGCAACATCATCACCGTCATCACGCCGTCGTGCTGACGGAATTCTCCCGTGAAGCTCTGCTAGATTGGAGTTCGCGGGACGTCATCGAGCTGAACATGTGCTGAACTCGGAGGTGCCGTACGTTTGGTAGTTGGATCGGTCGGATCGTGAAGACGTACAACTACATCAACCGCGTTGTGCTAACGCTTCCGCTTTCGGTCTACGAGGGTACATGGACACACTCTCCCCTCTCGTTGCTATGCATCACCATGATCCTGTGTGTGCGTAGGATTTTTTTTGAAATTACCACGTTCCCCAACAGTGGTATCAGAGCCTGGTTTTATGCGTAGATGTTATATGCACGAGTAGAACACAAGTGAGTCGTTGGCGATACAAGTCATACTGCTTACCAGCATGTCATGCTTTGGTTCGGCGGTATTGTTGGATGAAGCGGCCCAGACCGACATTACGCGTACGCTTACGCGAGACTGGTTCTACCGACGTGCTTTGTACACAGGTGGCTGGCGGGTGTCAGTTTCTCCAACTTTAGTTGAACCGAGTGTGGCTACGCCCGGTCCTTGAGAAGGTTAAAACAGCACTAACTTGACGAACTATCGTTGTGGTTTTGATGCGTAGGTAAGAATGGTTCTTGCTCAGCCCGTAGCAGCCACGTAAAACTTGCAACAACAAAGTAGAGGACGTCTAACTTGTTTTTGCAGGGCATGTTGTGATGTGATATGGTCAAGACATGATGCTATATTTTATTGTATGAGATGATCATGTTTTGTAACCGAGTTATCGGCAACTGGTAGGAGCCATATGGTTGTTGCTTTATTTTATGCAATGCAACCGCCCTGTAATGCTTTACTTTATCACTAAGCGGTAGCGATAGTTGTAGAAGCAATAGTTGGCGAGACGACAATGATGCTACGATGGAGATCAAGGTGTCGCGCCGGTGACGATGGTGATCATGACGGTGCTTCAGAGATGGAGATCACAAGCACAAGATGATGATGGCCATATCATATCACTTATATTAATTGCATGTGATGTTTATCTTTTATGCATCTTATTTTGCTTAGATCGACGGTAGCATTATAAGATGATCGCTCACTAAATTTCAAGGTATAAGTGTTCTCCCTGATTATGCACCGTTGCGAAAGTTCTTCGTGCTGAGACACCACGTGATGATTGGGTGTGATAAGCTCTATGTTCAAATACAACGGGTGCAAGACAGTTTTGCACACGCGGAATACTCAGGTTAAACTTGACGAGCCTAGCATATGCAGATATGGCCTCGGAACACTAAGACCGAAAGGTCGAGCGTGAATCATATAGTAGATATGATCAACATAGTGATGTTCACCATTGAAAACTACTCCATCTCACGTGATGATCGGACATGGTTTAGTTGATTTGGATCACGTGATCACTTAGATGATCAGAGGGATGTCTATCTAAGTGGGAGTTCTTAAGTAATATGATTAATTGAACTTTAATTTATCATGAACTTAGTACCTAATAGTATTTTGCATGTCTATGTTGTTGTAGATAGATGGCCCGTGCTGTTGTTCCGTTGAATTTTAATGCGTTCCTTGAGAAAGCAAAGTTGAAAGATGATGGTAGCAAGTACACGGACTGGGTCCGTAACTTGAGGATTATCCTCATTGCTGCACAGAAGAATTACATCCTAGAAGCACCGCTGGGTGCCAGGCCTGCTGCAGATGCAACTGATGACGTTAAGAACGTTTGGCAGAGCAAAGCTGATGACTACTCGATAGTTCAGTGTGCCATGCTTTACGGCTTAGAACCGGGACTTCAACGACGTTTTGAACGTCATGGAGCATATGAGATGTTCCAGGAGTTGAAGTTAATATTTCAAGCAAATGCCCGGATTGAGAGATATGAAGTCTCCAATAAGTTCTACAGCTGCAAGATGGAGGAGAATAGTTCTGTCAGTGAACATATACTCAAAATGTCTGGGTATAACAATCACTTGATTCAACTAGGAGTTAATCTTCCGGATGATAGTGTCATGGACAGAATTCTTCAATCACTGCCACCAAGCTACAGGAGCTTGGTGATGAACTATAATATGCAAGGGATGGATAAGACAATTCCCGAGCTCTTCGCAATGCTAAAGGCTGCGGAGGTAGAAATCAAGAAGGAGCATCAAGTGTTGATGGTCAACAAGACCACCAGTTTCAAGAAAAAGGGCAAAGGGAAGAAGAAGGGGAACTTCAAGAAGAACGGCAAACAAGTTGTTGTTCAGGAGAAGAAACCCAAGTCTGGACCTAAGCCTGAGACTGAGTGCTTCTACTGCAATCAGACTGGTCACTGGAAGCGGAACTGCCCCAAGTATTTGGCGGATAAGAAGGATGGCAAGGTGAACAAAGGTATATGTGATATACATGTTATTGATGTGTACCTTACTAATGCTCGCAGTAGCACCTGGGTATTTGATATTGGTTCTGTTGCTAATATTTGCAACTCGAAACAGGGGCTACGGATTAAGCGAAGATTGGCTAAGGACGAGGTGACGATGCGCGTGGGAAATGGTTCCAAAGTCGATGTGATCGTGGTCGGCACGCTACCTCTACATCTACCTTCAGGATTAGTTTTAGACCTAAATAATAATTATTTGGTGCCAGCGTTGAGCATGAACATTATATCTGGATCTTGTTTGATACGAGACGGTTATTCATTTAAATCAGAGTATAATGGTTGTTCTATTTATATGAGTAATATCTTTTATGGTCATGCACCCTTGAAGAGTGGTCTATTTATATTAAATCTCGATAATAGTGATACACATATTCATAATATTGAAACCAAAAGATGCAGAGTTGATAATGATAGTGCAACTTATTTGTGGCACTGCCGGTTAGGTCATATTGGTGTAAAGCGCATGAAGAAACTCCATTCCGGTGGACTTTTGGAATCACTTGATTATGAATCACTTAGTACTTGCGAACCATGCCTCATGGGCAAGATGACTAAAACGCCGTTCTCCGGAACTATGGAGCGAGCAACAGATTTGTTGGAAACCATACATACTAATGTATGTGGTGCAATTAATATTAGGCTCGTGGCGGGTATCGTTATTTTCTCAACTTCACAGATGATTTGAGCAGATATGGGTATATCTACTTAATGAAACATAAGTCTGAAACATTTGAAAAGTTCAAAGAATTTCAGAGTGAAGTAGAAAATCATCGTAACAAGAAAATAAAGTTTCTACGATCTGATCGTGGAGGAGAATATTTGAGTTACGAGTTTGTTGAAACAATGTGGAATAGTTTCGCAACTCACGCCACCTGGAACACCACAGTGTAATGGTGTGTCCGAACGTCGTAATCGCACTTTACTAGATATGGTGCGATCTATGATATCTCTTACTGATTTACCGCTATCGTTTTGGGGTTATGCTTTAGAGACGGCTGCATTCACGTTAAATAGGGCACCATCTAAATCCATTGAGACGACGTCTTATGAACTATGGTTTGGCAAGAAACCAAAGTTGTCGTTTCTTAAAGTTTGGGGCTGCGATGCTTATGTGAAAAAACTTCAACCTGATAAGCTCAAACCCAAATCGGAGAAATGTGTCTTCATAGGATACCCAAAGGAGACTGTTGGGTACACCTTCTATCACAAATCCGAAGGCAAGACTTTTGTTGCTAAATTTGTATCCTTTCTAGAGAAGGAGTTTCTCTCAAAAGAAGTGAGTGGGAGGGAAGTAGAACTTGATGAGGTAACTGTACCTCCTCCCTTATTGGAAAATAGTTCATCACAGAAAATGGTTCCTATGACACCTTGATACGTCTCCAACGTATCTATAATTTTTTATTGTTCCATGCTATATTATATTCTGTTTTGGACATTAATGGGCTTTATTATACACTTTTATATTATTTTTGGGACTACCCTATTAACCGGAGGCCCAGCCCAGAATTGATGTTTTTTTGCCTATTTCAGGGTTTCGCAGAAAAAGAATATCAAACGGAGTCCAAACGGAATGAAACCTTCGGGAACGTGATTTTTGGAACGAACGTGATCCAGAGGACTTGGACCCTACGTCAAGACATCAACCAGGAAGGCACGAGGTAGGGGGGCGCGCCTACCCCCCCGGGCGCGCCATCCACCCTCGTGGGCCCTACGTTGCTCCACCGACGTACTTCTTCCTCCTATATATACCTACGTACCCTAAAACTACCAGATACGGAGCCAAAAACCTAATTTCACCACCGCAACCTTCTGTACCCGTGAGATCCCATCTTGGGGCCTTTTCCGGAGCTCCACCGGAGGGGGCATCGATCACGGAGGGCTTCTACATCAGCACCATAGCCTCTCCGATGATGTGTGAGTAGTTTACCTCAGACCTTCGGGTCCATAGTTATTAGCTAGATGGCTTCTTCTCTCTCTTTGGATCTCAATACGAAGTTCTCCATGATTCTCGTGGAGATCTATTCGATGTAATCTTCTTTTGCGGTGTGTTTGTTGAGACCGATGAATTGTGGGTTTATAATCAAGTTTATCTATGAACAATATTTGAATCTTCTCTGAATTCTTTTATGTATGATTGGTTATCTTTGCAAGTCTCTTTGAATTATCAGTTTGGTTTGGCCTACTAGATTGATCTTTCTTGCAATGGGAGAAGTGCTCAGCTTTGGGTTTAATCTTGCGGTGTCCTTTCCCAGTGACAGTAGGGGCAGCAAGGCACGTATTGTATTGTTGCCATCGAGGATAACAAGATGGGGTTTATATCATATGGGATGAGTTTATCCCTCTACATCATGTCATCTTACTTAAAGCGTTGCTCTGTTCTTTTGAACTTAATACTCTAGATGCATGCTGGATAGTGGTCGATGTGTGGAGTAATAGTAGTAGATGCAGGCAGGAGTCGGTCTACTTGTCTTGGACGTGATGCCTATATACATGATCATACCTAGATATTCTCATAACTATGCTCAATTCTGTCAATTGCTCAACAGTAAATTGTTTACCCACCGTAATACTTATGCTCTCGAGAGAAGCCACTAGTGAAACCTATGGCCCCCGGGTCTATTTTCCATCATATTTAATCTCTCGACAACAAGCTATTTCTGGCGCCGTTTATTTTGGTTTCTTTACTTTGCATCTTTATCATAAAAATACCAAAAATATTATCTTATCATATCTATCAGATCTCACTCTCGTAAGTGACCGTGAAGGGATTGACAACCCCTTTATTGTGTTGGTTGCGAGGATTTATTTGTTTGTGTAGGTGCGAGGGACTCGTGCGTGGCATCCTACTAGATTGATACCTTGGTTCTCAAAAACTGAGGGAAATACTTATGCTGCTTTACTGCATCACCCTTTCCTCTTCAAGGGAAAACCAACGCAGTGCTCAAGAGGTAGCAAGAAGGATTTCTGGCGCCGTTGCCGGGGAGTCTACGAAAAAGTCAACATACCAAGTACCTATCACAAACCCTTATCTCCCGCATTACATTATTTGCCATTTGCCTCTCGTTTTCCTCTCCCCCACTTCACCCTTGCCATTTTATTCTCCCTCTCTTTTTCGTTCGCCTCTTTTTTGCTTGCTTCTTGTTTGCTCGTGTGTTGGATTACTTGCTTGCCACGATGGCTCAAGATAATACCAAATTGTGTGACTTTACCAATAGCAACATCAATGATTTCCTTAGCACTCCGATTGCTCCTCTTACCGATACTGAATCTTGTGAAATTAATGCTGCTTTGTTGAATCTTGTCATGAAAGATCAATTCGCCGGCCTTCCTAGTGAAGATGCCACTACCCATCTAAATAGCTTTGTTGATTTGTGTGATATGCAAAAGAAGAAAGATGTGGACAATGATATTGTTAAATTGAAGCTATTTCCTTTTTCGCTTAGAGATTGTGCTAAAGCTTGGTTTTCGTCTTTGCCTAAAAATAGTATTGATTCTTGGAATAAGTGCAAAGATGCTTTTATCTCTAAGTATTTTCCTCCCACTAAGATCAACTCTCTTAGAAATGATATTATGAATTTTAAGCAACTTGATCATGAACATGTTGCACAAGCTTGGGAGAGGATGAAATTAATGATACGTAATTGCCCTACACATGGTTTGAATTTGTGGATGATTATACAAATTTTTTATGCCGGATTGAATTTTGCTTCTAGAAATCTTTTAGATTCGGCCGCGGGAGGCACTTTTATGGAAATCACCTTGGGAGAAACTACTAAACCCCTAGATAATATTATGGTTAATTATTCTCAATGGCACACCGAAAGATCCACTAATAAAAAAGTGCATGCGATAGAAGAAATTAATGTTTTGAGTGGAAAGATGGATGAACTTATGAAATTATTTGCTAATAAAAGTGTTTCTTCTGATCCTAACGATATGCCTTTGTCTACTTTGATTGAGAATAATAATGAATCTATGGATGTAAATTTTGTTAGTAGGAATAATTTTGGTAACAACGCGTATAGAGGAAACTTTAATCCTAGCCCATATCCTATTAATTCCTCTAATAATTATGGTAACTCCTACAACAATTCTTATGGAAATTTTAATAAGATACCTTCTGAATTTGAGACTAGTGTTAGGGAGTTTATGAATTCGCAAAAGAATTTCAATGCTTTGCTTGAAGAAAAATTGCCTAAGATTGATGAATTGGCTAGGAACATCGATAGAATTTCTCTTGATGTTGATTCTTTGAAACTTAGATCTATTCCACCTAAGCATGATATCAATGAGTCTCTCAAGGCCATGAGAATTTCCATTGATGAGTGCAAAGAAAGAACCGCTAGGATGCGTGCTAAGAAAGATTGTTTTGTGAAAGCGTGTTCTTCTAGTTTCTATGAAAATAAAGATGAAGATCTAAAAGTTATTGATGTGTCCCCTATTAAATCTTTGTTTTGCAATATGAATCTTGATAATTATGGGACTGAATATGATCCACCTTGACCTAGAAGGCATTCCAAAAATTCGGAGTTTTTAGATCTTGATGCAAAAATTGGTAAAAGTGGGATTGAAGAGATCAAAACTCTAGATATTAATGAACCCACTATTTTGGATTTCAAGGAATTTAATTATGATAATTGCTCTTTGATAGATTGTATTTCCTTTTTGCAATACGTGCTAAATTCTCCACATGCTTATAGTCAACATAAAGCTTTTACTAAACATATCGTTGATGCTTTGATGCAATCTTATGAAGAAAAACTTGAGTTGGAAGTTTCTATCCCTAGAAAACTTTATGATGAGTGGGAACCTACTATTAAAATTAAAATTAAAGATCATGAATGCTATGCTTTGTGTGATTTGGGTGCTAGTGTTTCCACGATCCCAAAAACTTTGTGCGATTTGCTAGGTTTTCGTGATTTTGATGATTGTTCTTTAAACTTGCACCTTGCGAATTCCACTATTAAGAAACCTATGGGAAGAATTAATGATGTTCTTATTGTTGCAAATAGGAACTATGTGCCCATAGATTTTATTGTTCTTGACATAGATTGCAATCCTTCATGTCCTATTATTCTTGGTAGACCTTTCCTTAGAACGATTGATGCAATTATTGATATGAAGGAAGGGAATATCAGATTCCAATTTCCGTTAAGGAAAGGCATGGAACACTTCCCTAGAAAGAAAATAAAATTACCTTATGAATCTATTATGAGAGCCACTTATGGATTGCCTACCAAAGATGGCAATACCTAGATCTATCCTTGCTTTTATGCCTAGCTAGGGGCGTTAAACGATAGCGCTTGTTGGGAGGCAACCCAATTTTATTTTTAGTTTTTTTTGCTTTTTGCTTCTGTTTAGTAATAAATATTTGATCTAGCCTCTGGTTAGATGTGTTTTTATGTTTTAATTAGTGTTTGTGCCAAGTTTAACCTATAGGATCTTCTTGGATGATAGTTATTTGATCTTGCTGAAAATTCTAGAAACTTTCTGTTCACGAAAATAATTGTTAAAAATCACCAGAACGTGGTAAAATATTGATTCCAATTGCTTCTGATCAATAAACAAATTTTCTAGGTCTTCCTAGTTTGGCTGAATTTTTGGAGTTCCAGAAGTTTGCGTTAGTTACAGATTACTACAGACTGTTCTGTTTTTAACGGATTCTGTTTTTCGTGTGTTGTTTGCTTATTTTGATGAATCAATGGCTAGTAAAATAGTTTATAAACCACATATAAGTTGGAATACAGTAGGTTTAACACCAATATGAATAAAGAATGAGTTCATTACAGTACCTTGAAGTGATGTTTTGTTTTCTTTCGCTAACGGAGCTCACGAGATTTTCTGCTGAGTTTTGTGTTGTGAAGTTTTCAAGTTTTGGGTAAAATATTTGATGGATTATTGAAAAAGGAGTGGCAAGAGCCTAAGCTTGGGTATGCCCATGGCACCCCAAGATAATCTAAGTACACCTAAAAGCCAAAGCTTGGGGATGCCCCGGAAGGCATCCCCTCTTTCGTCTACTTCCATCGGTAACTTTACTTGGAGCTATATTTTTATTCACCACATGATATGTGTTTTGCTTGGAGCGTCTTATATTATTTGAGTCTTTGTTTGTTAGTTTGCCACAATCATCCTTGCTGTACACACCTTTTGAGAGAGACACACATGATTCGGAAATTGTTAGAATACTCTATGTGCTTCACTTATATCTTTTGAGTTATATAGTTTTTGCTCTAGTGCTTCACTTATATCTTTTAGAGCACAGTGGTGGATTTGTTTTATAGAAACTATTGTTCTCTCATGCTTCACTTAGATTATTTTGAGAGTCCTACAAAACAGCATGGTAATTTGCTTTAATTATGATAGGCATTCAAGATTAGTAATTTTTTTTCTTATGAGTGTGTTGAATACTATGAGAAGTTAGATGCTTGGTAATTGTTTTGAGACATGGAGATGATGATATTAGAGTCATGCTAGTTGAGTAGTTGTGAATTTGAGAAATACTTGTGTTAAAGTTTTTTATTCCCGTAGCATGCACGTATGGTGAACCATTATGTGATGAAGTCGGAGCATGATTTATTTATTGATTGTCTTCCTTATGAGTGGCGGTCGGGGACGAGCGATGGTCTTTTCCTACCAATCTATCCCCCTAGGAGCATGCACGTAATACTTTGCTTTGATAACTTGTAGATTTTTGCAATAAGTATATGAGTTCTTTATGACTAATGTTGAGTCCATGGATTATACACATTTTTCTTTCTTCCACCATTGCTAGCCTCTCTAATACCGCGCACTTTTCGCCGGTATCATATACCCACCATATACCTTCCTCAAAACAGCCACCATACCTACCTATCATGGCATTTCCATAGCCATTCCGAGATACATTGCCATGCAACTTACCACCGTTTCGTTTACTATGACACGCTCCATCATTGTCATATTGCTTCGCATGATCATGTAGTTGACATCGTATTTGTGGCAAAGCCACCGTTCATAATTCTTTCATACATGTCACTCTTGATTCATTGCATATCTCGGTACAGCGCCGGAGGCATTCACATAGAGTCATATTTTGTTCTAGTATTGAGTTGTAATTGTTGACTTATAAGTAAATAAAAGTGTGATGATCATCATTTTTTAGAGCATTGTCCCAAGCGAGGAAAGGATGATGGAGACTATGATTCCCCCACAAGTCGGGATGAGACTCCGGACTAAAAAAAAGAGGCCATAAAAAAGAAGAGAAAAGGCCCAAATAAAAAAAATGAGAGAAAAAGAGAGAAGGGACAATGTTACTATCCTTTTACCACACTTGTGCTTCAAAGTAGCACCATGATTTTCATGATAGAGAGTCTCCTATGATATCACTTTCATATACTAGTGGGAAATTTCCATTATAGAGCTTGGCTTGTATATTCCAATGATGGGCTTCCTCAAAATGCCCTAGGTCTTCGTGAGCAAGCGAGTTGGATGCACACTCACTTAGTTCCTTTTGTTGAGCTTTCATATACTTATAGCTCTAGTGCATCCGTTGCATGGCAATCCCTACTCACTCACATTGATATCTATTAATGGGCATCTCCATAGCCCGTTGGTACGCCTAGTTGATGTGAGAGTATCTTCTCCTTTTTTTTGCCTTCTCCACAACCACCATTCTATTCCACATATAGTGCTATGTCCATGGCTCACGCTCATGTATTGCGTGAAGATTGAAAAAGTTTGAAAATATCAAAAGTATGAAATAATTGCTTGGCTTGTCATCGGGGTTGTGCATGATTTAAATACTTTGTGTGGTGAAGATAGAGCATAGCCAGACTATATGATTTTGTAGGGATAACTTTCTTTGGCCATGTTATTTTGAGAAGACATGATTGCTTAGTTAGTATGATTGAAGTATTATTATTTTTATGTCAATATTAAATTTTTGTCTTGAATCTTTCGGATCTGAATATTCATACCACAGTTAAGAGAATTACATTGAAATTATGCCAACTAGCATTCCACATCAAGAATTCTGTTTTTATCATTTACCTACTCGAGGACGAGCATGAATTAAGCTTGGGGGTGCTTGATACGTCTCCAACGTATCTATAATTTTTGATTGTTCCATGCTATATTATATTCTGTTTTGGACATTAATGGGCTTTATTATACACTTTTATATTATTTTTGGGACTAACCTATTAACCGGAGGCCCAGCCCAGAATTGCTGTTTTTTTGCCTATTTCAGAGTTTTGCAGAAAAAGAATATCAAATGCAGTCCAAACGGAATGAAACCTTCGGGAACGTGATTTATGGAACGAACATGATCCAGAGGACTTAGACCCTACGTCAAGACATCAACCAAGAAGGCACGAGGTAGGGGGGCGCTCCTACCCCCTGCGCGCGCCCTCCACCCTTGTGGGCCCCACGTTGCTCCACCGACGTACTTCTTCCTCCTATATATACCTACGTACCCTAAAACTACCAGATACGGAGCCAAAAACCTAATTCCACCGCCGCAACCTTCTGTACCCGTGAGATCCCATCTTGGGGCCTTTTTCGGAGCTCCGTCGGAGGGGGCATCGATCAAGGAGGGCTTCTACATCAACACCATAGCCTCTCCGATGATGTGTGAGTAGTTTACCTCAGACCTTCGGGTCCATAGTTATTAGCTAGATGGCTTCTTCTCTCTCTTTGGATCTCAATACAAAGTTCTCCACGATTCTCGTGGAGATCTATTCGATGTAATCTTCTTTTGCGGTGTGTTTGTTGAGACCGATGAATTTGTGGGTTTATGATCAAGTTTATCTATGAACAATATTTGAATCTTCTCTGAATTCTTTTATGTATGATTGGTTATCTTTGCAAGTCTCTTCAAATTATCAGTTTGGTTTGGCCTACTAGATTGATCTTTCTTGCAATGGGAGAAGTGCTTAGCTTTGGGTTCAATCTTGCAGTGTCCTTTCCCAGTGACAGTAGGGGCAGCAAGGCACGTATTGTATTGTTTCCATCGAGGATAACAAGATGGGGTTTATATCATATTGCATGAGTTTATCCCTCTACATCATGTCATCTTACTTAAAGCGTTGCTCTGTTCTTTTGAACTTAATACTCTAGATGCATGCTGGATAGCGGTCGATGTGTGGAGTAATAGTAGTAGATGCAGGCAGGAGTCGGTCTACTTGTCTTGGACGTGATGCCTATATACATGATCATACCTAGATATTCTCATAACTATGCTCAATTCTGTCAATTGCTCAACATTAATTTGTTTACCCACCGTAATACTTATGCTCTCGAGAGAAGCCACTAGTGAAACCTATGGCCCCCGGGTCTATTTTCCATCATATTTAATCTCTCGACAACAAGCTATTTCTGGCGCCGTTTATTTTGCTTTCTTTACTTTGCATCTTTATCATAAAAATACCAAAAATATTATCTTATCATATCTATCAGATCTCACTCTCGCTGTGAAGGGATTGACAACCCCTTTATTGCGTTGGTTGCGAGGATTTATTTGTTTGTGTAGGTGCGAGGGACTCGTGCGTGGCCTCCTACTGGATTGATACCTTGGTTCTCAAAAACTGAGGGAAATACTTACGCTGCTTTACTGCATCACCCTTTCCTCTTCAAGGGAAAACCAACACAGTGCTCAAGAGGTAGCACACCTACACCAATTAGTGAGGAAGCTAATGATGTTGATCATGAAACTTCAGATCAAGTTACTACTGACCCTCATAGGTCAACCAGAGTAAGATCCACACCAGAGTGGTACGGTAATCCTGTTCTGGATGTCATGTTAGTTGACCAAGGCGAACCTACGAACTATGAAGAACCGATGGTGAGCCCAGATTCCGCAAAATGGCTTGATGCCATGAAATCTGAGATGGGATCCATGTATGAGAACAAAGTGTGGACTTTGGTTGACTTGCCCGATGATCGGAAAGCCGTAGAAAATAAATGGATCTTCAAGAAGAAGACTGACGCTGACGGTAATGTTACTGTCTACAAAGCTCGACTTGTTGCAAAATGTTTTTGAAAAGTTCAAGGGGTTGACTACGATGAGACTTTCTCACCCGTAGCGATGCTTAAGTCTGTCCGAATCATGTTAGCAATTGCCGCATTTTATGATTATGAAATTTGGCAAATGGATGTCAAAACTGCATTCCTGAATGGATTTCTGGAAGAAGAGTTGTATATGATGCAACCGGAAGGTTTTGTCGATCCAAAGGGAGCTAACAAAGTGTGCAAGCTCCAGCGATCCATTTATGGACTGGTGCAAGCCTCTCGGAGTTGGAATAAACGTTTTGATAGTGTGATCAAAGCATATGGATTTATACAGACTTTTGGAGAAGCCTGTATTTACAAGAAAGTGAGTGGGAGCTCTGTAGCATTTCTAATATTATATGTGGATGACATATTGCTGATTGGAAATGATATAGAATTTCTGGATAGCATAAAAGGATACTTGAATAAGAGTTTTTCAATGAAAGAACTCAGTGAAGCTGCTTACATATTGAGCATCAAGATCTATAGAGATAGATCAAGACGCTTAATTGGACTTTCACAAAGCACATACCTTGACAAAGTTTTGAAGAAGTTCAAAATGGATCAAACAAAGAAAGGGTTCTTGCCTGTGTTACAAGGTGTGAAGTTGAGTCAGACTCAATGCCCGACCACTGCAAAAGATAGAGAGAGAATGAAAGATGTTCCCTATGCTTCAGCCATAGGCTCTATCATGTATGCAATGCTGTGTACCTGACCTGATGTGTGCCTTGCTATTAGTTTAGCAGGGAGATACCAAAGTAATCCAGGATTGGATCACTGGACAACGGTCAAGAACATCCTGAAATACCTGAAAAGGACTAAGGATATGTTTCTCGTTTATGGAGGTGACAAAGAGCTAGTCATAAATGGTTACGTCGATGCAAGCTTTGACACTGATCCGGATGATTCTAAATCGCAAACCGGATACATGTTTACATTGAATGGTGGAGCTGTCAGTTGGTGCAGTTCTAAACAAAGCGTCGTGGCGGGATCTACGTGTGAAGCGGAGTACATAGCTGCTTCGGAAGCAGCAAATGAAGGATTCTGGATGAAGGAGTTCATATCCGATCTAGGTGTCATACCTAGTGCATCGGGTCCAATGAAAATCTTTTGTAACAATACTGGTGCAATTGCCTTGGCAAAGGAATCCAGATTTCACAAGAGAACCAAGCACATCAAGAGATGCTTCAATTCCATCTGGGACCAAGTCCAGGTGGGAGACATAGAGATTTGCAAGATACATATAGATCTGAATGTTGCAGACCCGTTGACTAAGCGTCTTCCACGAGCAAAACATGATCAGCACCAATACTCCATGGGTGTTAGAATCATTAATGTGTAATCTAGATTATTGACTCTAGTGCAAGTGGGAGACTGAAGGAAATATGCCCTAGAGGAAATAATAAAGTTATTATTTATTTCCTCATATCATGATAAATGTTTATTATTCATGCTAGAATTGTATTAACCGGAAACATAATACATGTGTGAATACATAGACAAACATAGTGTCACTAGTATGCCTCTACTTGACTAGCTCGTTAATCGAAGATGGTTGAGTTTCCTAGCCATGGACATGAGTTGTCATTTGATTAACGGGATCACATCATTAGGAGAATGATGTGATTGAATTGACCCATTTCGTTAGCTTAGCACTTGATCGTTTAGTATGTTGCTATTGCTTTCTTCATGACTTATACATGTTCCTATGACTATGAGATTATGCAACTCCCTTTTACCGGAGGAACACTTTGTGTGCTACCAAACGTCACAACGTAACTTGGTGATTATAAAGGTGCTCTACAGGTGTCTCCGAAGGTACTTGTTGAGTTGGCGTATTTCGAGATTAGGATTTGTCACTCCGATTGTCGGAGAGGTATCGCTGGGCCCTCTCGGTAATGCACATCACTATAAGCCTTGCAAGCAATGTGACTAATGAGTTAGTTGCAGGATGATGCATTACGGAACGAGTAAAGAGACTTGCCGGTAATGAGATTGAACTAGCTATTGAGATACCGACGGTCGAATCTCGGGCAAGTAACATACCAATGACAAAGGGAAAAACGCATGTTGTTATGCGGTTTGACCGATAAAGATCTTCGTAGAATATGTAGGAGCCAATATGAGCATCCAGGTTCCGCTATTGGTTATTGACCAGAGACGTGTCTCGGTCATGTCTACATAGTTCTCGAACCCGTACGGTCCGCACGCTTAAAGTTCGGTGACGATCGGTATTATGAGTTTTTGTGTTTTGATGTACCGAAGGTAGTTCGGAGTCCCGGATATGATCACGGACATGATGAGGAGTCTCAAAATGGTCAAGACGTAAAGATCGATATATTGGACGACTATATTCGGACACCGGAAGTGTTCCGGGTGGTTTCAGAGAAAACCGGAGTGCCGGAGGGTTACCGGGACCCCCCGAGAGAAGTAATGGGCCTTATGGGCCTTAGTGGAGAGAGAGAGGGCTGGCCAGGGCAGGCCGCGCGCCCCTCCCCCTCTGGTCCGAATTGGACTAGGAGAGGGGGGGCGCCGCCCCCCTTTCCTTCTCCCTCTCCCCTTCCTTTCCCCCTCTTAGTAGGAGTGGGAAAGAGGGGAGTCCTACTCCTATTAGGAGGAGGACTCCTCCTCCTGGCGCGCCCTATAGGGCCGGCCGGCCTCCCCCTTGCTCCTTTATATACGGGGGCAGGGGGCACCTCTAGACACGCAAGTTGATCTGTTGATCTATTCCAGCCGTGTGCGGTGCCCCCCTCCACCGTATTCCACCTCGGTCATATCGTAGCGGTGCTTAGGCGAAGCCCTGCGTCGGTAGCAACATCATCACGCCGTCGTGCTGACGGAACTCTCTCGTGAAGCTCTGCTGGATCGGAGTTCGCGGGACGTCATCGAGCTGAACGTGTGCTGAACTCGGAGGTGCTGTACGTTCGGTACTTGGATCAGTCGGATCGTGAAGACGTACGACTACATCAACCGCGTTGTGCTAACGCTTCCGCTTACGGTCTACGAGGGTACGTGGACGCACTCTCCCCTCTCGTTGCTATGCATCACCATGATCCTGTGTGTGCATAGGATTTTTCTGAAATTACCACGTTCCCCAACAGAACAAAGTTCAAGGGGCTCCCCCACATCAACAATGCTTGTCTCTCTCACTTTCACTTTCCTTTTTGAAAAGTTTTGGGTTCCCCTCTATATTTTTTTGTTTTTAAACTTTATAAAAGCACTCAACAGAAATAAATGACTCTCTAAAACTTCTGGGTTGTCTCCCTAGCAGCGCTTTCTTTAAAGCCATTAAGCTAGGCATATAGTGCTCAAGTAATGAATCCACCCGGATCCCAAGGTATATCAAAGCCAATTTGAATTAGCAATGATTTGGCATTTAGTAGTGAGCACAAAGCAACATATCAAGCAATGACGAAGTCTACTCTCTTCCTATGCATCGGCATGTCATACAAGAACAATTCATGCACATCAAGTAAAGGCCAATACATAGCATAAGCAGTTTCTTGCAATTCTATCGTGTTGGAAACATAAAGAGGCGGAGATGTAGTTCCTCTCTCATAATAATTGCAAGTAGGAGCAGCAAGCACATGCATATTATATCTATCAAAATCATCATGTGTAGTAGTAAAACGCAACCCATCAATATAATCCTTAATAAGGGCAAACTTCTCTGATATAGTGTAGTCGGGAGAATTCAAAAAGATAATAGGACTATCATGCGTGGGTGCAATAGCAACAATTTCATGTTTAACATAAGGAACTATAGCAAGTTCATCTCCATAAGCATAATTCATATTGGCATCTTGGCCACAAGCATAGCAAGCATCATCAAAAAGGGACATTTCAAAAGAATCAACGGGATCATAACAATCATCATAGCATTCATCCTTCGGTAAGAACGAAGGGACATTAAATAATGTATGAGTTGGAGAGTTACTCTCATTAGAAGGTGGGCACGGGTAGCTAATCCGATCTTCCTCCTTTTGTTCTTCACTCTCCTCATCATCTTTTTCATCCAATGAGCTCACAGTTTCATCAATTTCTTGTTCCATAGACTCCTGCAAAATATTAGTCTCTCTTCTTGGACAGCGGAGGAGTCCTCAACATATGGTTTAACATAGGCATTAGAAGCATAATTATCATAACAATATTTAAGTATGGCAAAATTTTCATATTTGTAAAGAGTAGCATCATACTTTTCAATCAAAGAAGCAATTTCATAAGCACCCTTAAAAGCAACAAATTCTTCAATTTGTTGAACATCATAGTAATTATAAACACCCTTAGCATATGAAGATACGATTCCATTATCACTAAACTCACATTAGTAGGGAAGGTGTTTCTTAGGGTTTTCAGAACAACAAGTAACATCATATATTTCACATAAATTCCAAGCATAGCATTGCAAACGATGAATTTGATCCAGTAAAAGTTTCCCTTTTTCAGATATGCGGTGTCGCACATAACAAGCATGCTCATCTAAAGATTTGCCCTCAACTAAGCTAGTTGGGGTTTCAGGCCGAGCACATAGGGATCAAAGATGATCCAAGTAAAAAGCTTCACTAGTGTGATAGATTTTGAGTGATTCTTCAACCATTGGTTCAGTAGGTACAACTAATTTTTTTGGTATTTTGCGTTTCCTACCCATAACTAAAGGTAGAAAACAAGAGCACAAAAATAAAAACTACTTAGTGATAAAGCAAACAAGCACACACGAGAATATTCACCCCACGCTATAACTCCCCGGCAACGGCGCCAGAAAAATGTCTTGATAACCCACAAGTATAGGGGATCAATTGTAGCCTCTTTCGATAAGTAAGAGTGTCGAACCCAACGAGGAGCTAAAGGTAGAACAAATATTCCCTCAAGTTCTATCAACCACCGATACAACTCTACGCACGAGGAGCTAAAGGTAAAACCCAACCATAGCATTAAGATATATTGGTCCCCCTTCAATTCAGTATGCATCAATTTCTATGCTAGGTTGAAGCTTCTGTCACTCTTGCCCTCCAATACATAGTCCTATCAACATACAAATAACCCTATGGTGTGATCCACGCGCGTGCTAACATGATGGGTACCAAAGGACAGCAACATAACCACAAGCGAATTAAACCAATCATAGCAATTCACAAATTCTGATAGGACAATGAAAATCTACTCAGACATCATAGGATGGCAACACATCATTGGATAATAATATGAAGCATAAAGCACCATGTTCAAGTAGAGGGTACAGCGGGTCGGGAGAGTGGACCACTGTAGATAGATGGGGGAAGGTGATGAAGATGTTGGTGAAGATGACGGAGGTGTTGGTGTAGATTGCGGTGACGATGATGGCCCCGGCGGCGTTCCGGCGCCACCGGGAGAGAGGGGGAGAGAGCCCCCCTCCTTCTTCTTCTTCCTTGACCTTCCCCCAAGATGGGAGAAGGGTTTCCCCTCTGGTCCATGGCCTCCATGGTGGCGGAGGGGCGAGATCCCCTCCGTGATTGGATCTGTCTCTCTGTCTCTCTCTGTTTCTGCGCTCCCTGATTCTGCCCTTTCACCGTTTCTTAAATTCCCGGAGATCCGTTACTCCGATTGGGCTGAATTTTGGACACGATTTTTACCCGGATATTGGCTTTGTTGCGGCGAAAGAAGGGCACCAAACGCCTTATGGGGTGGCCACGAGGGCCCAGGGCGCGCCTGACTCCCTGGGGCGCGCCCTTCACTCTTGTGGGCCCCTCGGGCATCGTCTCGCGTTGATTCTTCTTCCCAAAAATCACATATATTCCAAAAAAATCTCCGTCAGTGTTTATCCCGTTTGGACTCCGCTTGATATGGATTTTCTACGAAACAAAAAACATGCAACAAACAGGAACTGGGCACTGGATCAATATGTTAGTCCCAAAAAATAGTATAAAAAGTTGCCAAAAGTATATGAAAGTTGTATAATATTGGCATGGAACAATCAAAAATTATAGATACAACAGAGATGTATCATGCAGTAGGCTAAGGGGTAGCTAATTGTGGTTCCAGATGAGGCGAAGATACCCCGAACAAACCCCTCAAAGGATTGTTTTCCATAGTAACAAGTGACAATAAATTTCAGCAACTATATAAATGTTCCCTTACCAAATTCCACTTACCAAAGGCACTACACTCCCCGGCAACGGCGCCAGAAAAAAGCCTTGATGACCCACAAGTATAGGGGATCAATTTTAGCTCTTCTCGATATGTAAGAGTGTCGAACCCAACGAGGAGCAGAAGGAAATGACAAGTAGTTTTCAGTAAGGTAATGTCTACATGTAGCGACCAGACCTCAAATGGTCTGTGCTGCTGTGCACCAGTGTCATCCCTGGATCAGTAATGCTGACACGCACAGTACAAATGGAGGATTTATAACAGAGTAGCAATCACACACTTATTACATCGAATATCTCCGAAGAGATTAAGTATAATAAACATGGCTTAAGGCCATCTAATAACGATAACAGCGGAAGACTTGGAAGATAAGTGAGTCCATCAACTCCAGCGGCATCACTGAGTATAAGACCACGACCTAAGGCACCTTACTCGTCGTCTGAGAAGTCTGCAACATGAAACGTTGCAGCCCGAAACGGGTCAGCACATAGAATATGCTGGCAAAGTAGCACATAGAGAATAATGAACAATGATAATGCTATACTATATGCATATATGGCTGGTGGAAAGGCTCTATGGTTACAGTTTTTGCGAAAAGCCAATTTTATCCTACTGCAAAGGAATAAATTTTATTTAACTATCATGGTGGTTGAAACATTGAGAAGGTACCTCCAACTCAATCCCAATTAAGTAACATCATTAACCCAACAAAATTAATTATAAGTATCACGGTGATGAGATTCAAATGATAATCCAGATAGTAGATACTCAAGTTGTCCATAACCGGGGACACGGCTAATCATGATCAGTTTGTACACTCTGCAGAGGTTTGTGCACTTTTCCCCACAAGACTCGATCGCCTCCGCTTGATTCTCGCACTGCATGATGTTTGAGAAACGGATGACCGAGACACAGTCTTTCAGGAACAGTCACTCTTTACTCTGGATGGACCGGTACACCTACTTTCCCCTACATCTGCTAGTCCACCTCTTCAAGAGATCCTGTAACCTACTCAGCTATGCTAGAGCCCATAATAGCTTGTGGCTGCACACGGAAGTTTCTAGCATGAATAATCTTATGATCCCTTTGAGCCTGGGTGGCGGTCCTTATACAAACAGACAACACTGGGTTCTCCAGGTGCCTCAATCCACCCAGATGTGAGTTTTAGTTGCCACCTTAAGTTGAACCATTATTAACAATCTCACATCTGTCATGAATATCTCTCAAACCCAATCCACGTCTACGAGCATAGCATGGCAATAATAAAAGC
Organism: Triticum aestivum; assembly: GCF_018294505.1. NCBI lineage: Eukaryota > Viridiplantae > Streptophyta > Magnoliopsida > Poales > Poaceae > Triticum > Triticum aestivum. Next base: position 59,930,712 of record NC_057808.1, on the reverse strand, counting down.
AACGTAGAAGTAACTCCCAAGGGTTTGATAAATAAAACAGGTAATAGGTACTACCTCATCAACTACTTCCCAATACCCACATGTTAATCAGATCCTAATCATGCAATTGTTTGAGGGTTGAATCTAATGCATAAAAAAACTGGGTATGATCAAAGTGTTACTTGCCTTGCTGATGATCCGCAAAACCTAGTGAGTCGAAGTAACAAGCGGCACACTCCGGGTACTCTATCGCAAACAAACAAGCATACCATCAGCACTCATCTAATGCACAGGTAAAACTCGAATAAAAGATCCAACCAGAAAGTTCAACTTAAGAACTCCGGTTTGCAAAAAGAATCAACTCGAAAGAAGCAACGAAAGTCAAACGGCGAAGAAAGAAACTTCGTTTGCTAATCTGTATCTAGGTCAAATTTTACTGTAGCAAAAACTTGTTTGAGTAGGTTAAACGGAAAGAGAATTTTGAGACGAAACTCTAGGCGCTTGAATCACCTGATTCCGATAAACGAGCGAAAAGTTAAACAGGTTTGAAAATTCGATCGGAAATCGAATCCGAGAAAATAACGAGAAAATCCGACGAAAAAGAAAAAACGGACGAACGGTTAAATAACGGACGTTCGTTAACAGAGAAAACCGATGAACGCGTTCGTTAAAACGAACGGTTCGGTGAACGCTCGCGAAATAAGAAAACCGAAAAAAACCGATCTAGGGTTTTTTTTAAACAAAAGGTTTTTTTATAGAAAGCCGGTCAACACGAGACGACCGACGGCAGTACCTCGGCGGCGGCTCGGCGAGGGGCTCCGGCGGGCGGGGCTCGGCGACGAGGGGCGACGGGGCTCGGGGGGGTGCTCCGGCG
>NC_057808.1:59921834-59929735 GCF_018294505.1 Triticum aestivum | reverse complement strand
CGGCGGCGGCGGGCGTGCGGGAAGAGGAGAGGCGATGGGGCGGGCCGTCGGCTGGGCTCGGCCCAGTCGGCGCGGGCGCGTTTGTTTGTTTGTTTTTTTTAAAAAAAAATCCGCGGAAAAATATTGCGTAGAAAAATAAATAAAAATCAGAAAAATATGAAATAAATTTTCCCTGTCTAGTTAAAATCTAGAATAGGGTGAACATTTTTAAAATCAAAAAGAAATATTTGAAAACATGCATATTTTTAAATGCAATAAAAATTGCAAATAAAATCCAAATAAATCCCAAATAATGTTTTTAACATGTTTCCTCCAGTATTTCAATGTTTTGGAGAAGTCATATTTTCTCCTCTCGTTTATTTAATATTGAAATATTTTTCCGGAGATAAAAATAATTAAAAATCCCAATCCTCGTGTGAAAAATCAAATAAGAATATTCTAGAAAATCCCCAACTCTCTCCAAGGGTCCTTGAGTTGCTTAGGATTTATCGAGGATTTGTCAAAATGCAATAAAACATGATATGCAATGATGATCTATGTATAACATTCCAAATTGAAAATTTGGGATGTTACAAACCTACCCCCCTTAAGATGAATCTCGCCCTCGAGATTCGGGTTGGCTAGAAAACAGGTGGGAGTGGTTTTTCCGTAGATCTTCCTCTCGCTCCCAAGTGGCCTCATCTTCTGTGTGGTGACTCCACTGGACTTTGCAAAACTTGATAACCTTGCTGCGGGTAACTCGGCTGGCATACTCGAGAATCTTAACTGGTTTCTCCTCATAAGTCAAATCACTTTCAAACTGAATCGCTTCCAGTGGCACAGTATCTCTCAGTGGTATCTCAGCCATCTCTGCGTGGCACTTCTTCAACTGTGAAACATGAAATACATTATGAATTTCAGACAATCCTTCGGGCAATTCCAGCTTATAGGCAACTTCTCCCATACGTTCCAACACTCTGTATGGTCCGATAAAACGAGGCGCTAACTTTCCCTTAACTCCAAAGCGCTTTACTCCTCGAAGTGGTGATACTCGAAGATACACTCTGTCTCCGACTTCGTGAACTGTCTCCTTGCGTTTAGAATCAGCATAACTCTTCTGCCTGGACTGGGCTACCTTGAGCCTATCGCGAATCGTCCTCACTTTCTGTTCAGACTCCTTAATCAAATCCGGTCCAAACAACTGACGGTCTCCAACTTCGTCCCATAACAACGGTGTTCTACACCTCCTTCCGTACAAAGCTTCGAAAGGGGCCATCTTCAAACTGGTTTGATAACTGTTGTTATACGAAAACTCTGCATATGGCAAATTGTCGTCCCAACTAGATCCATAATCTAGTGCACATGCTCTCAACATGTCCTCCAAAATCTGGTTGACTCTCTCGGTCTGTCCACCTGTCTGCGGGTGAAATGCTGTACTAAATTCCAGCCTGGTTCCCAAAGTTTCATGTAGCTGCTTCCAAAACTTCGAGGTAAATTGGGTTCCTCTATCTGATACAATGGTCCTCGGAACTCCATGCAAACATACTATCCTGGTCATGTATATCTTTGCCAACTTAGCACTGGTGTAAGTGGTCTTCACTGGAATGAAATGAGCCACTTTCGTCAAACGGTCGACTACAACCCGTATCGAGTCATAGCCTGTACGAGTCCTGGGTAATCCTGTGATAAAATCCATGCCTATTTTATCCCACTTCCATTCGGGTATCGGCAATGGCTGTAGCAATCCTGCTGGCTTCTGATGCTCTGCCTTCACTCTCTGACATACATCACAAACTGCTACAAACTCCGCAATATCCTTCTTCATTCCGGTCCACCAGAAAGTATTCTTCAAATCCAAATACATCTTGGTATTCCCTGGGTGAATCGAGTACGGTGAATCATGGGCTTCTTGCAAAATCAACTTCCTGATCTCCGGATCATTTGGCACATATACACGGTCCTCAAACCATAAGGTATCGTGCTCATCCTCACGAAATCCCTTGGCTTTTCCTTTGCTCATCTTCTCCTTTATCTCTTCAATCTCCTTGTCTGTTTTCTGAGCTTCTCTGATCTTTTCCATCAAGGTAGATTGAATCTCCAATGTCGCTAAATAGCCTCTAGGGACTATCTCCAAACATAGCTCACGTAGGTCCTTGGCTAACTCCTGAGGTAACTCTCCTGTCATGAGGGTGTTGACATGACTCTTGCGGCTCAACGCGTCTGCTACTACGTTAGCCTTTCCGGGGTGATAATGCAATCTCATATCATAGTCTTTTATGAGCTCCAACCATCTCCTCTGTCTGAGATTTAACTCCTTCTGCGTGAAAATGTACTTCAAACTCTTGTGATCCGTGTACACCTCACAATGGTTTCCGATGAGAAAATGTCTCCATGTCTTCAATGCATGCACCACGGCTGCTAATTCCAAATCATGCGTAGCATAATTCTTCTCATGGGGTTTAAGTTGTCGTGAAGCATACGAAACAACTCTTCCTTCCTGCATAAGCACTGCTCCAAGTCCTCGACGAGAAGCGTCGCAATAAACTTCATAGTCCTTGTGTTGATCAGGCAGAATCAACACTGGTGAGGTAACCAATCGTTTCTTCAACTCTTGGAAACTAGCTTCACATTCCTCAATCCAATCGAATTTGGTGTCCTTCTTCAATAGCTCAGTCATGGGCTTAGCAATCCTTGAGAAATTCTCGATAAATCTCCGGTAGTATCCTGCAAGTCCAAGAAAACTCCGGATTTCTCCAACTGTCGTGGGTGATTCCCAACTTGTCACTGTGTCAACTTTGGCAGGGTCTACTGCTATTCCTTCTCCAGAAATAACATGTCCAAGGAATCCAACTTCCTTCAACCAAAACTCACATTTACTGAACTTGGCATATAACTGATGTTCTCTGAGCTTCTCAAGTACCAATCGTAAATACTCCTCATGCTCTTCTTCATCCTTGGAAAAGATTAAAATATCATCAATGAACACCACGACGAACTTATCCAAAAACTCCATAAACACTTTGTTCATCAGGTTCATGAAATAGGCCGGTGCGTTAGTCAGTCCAAATGACATAACGGTATACTCATACAATCCATATCTGGTAGTAAATGCCGTCTTAGGTATATCCTGCTCTTGAATCTTTAACTGATGGTATCCTGATCATAGATCGATCTTGGAAAATACTTTAGCTCCTTGCAAGCGGTCAAACAAATCATTGATCATCGGCAGTGGGTACTTGTTTTTGATGGTCACTTCATTCAATCCTCGGTAATCAACAACCATCCTTAGTGATCCATCTTTCTTCTCCACTAGAAGTACTGGTGATCCCCACGGTGACGAACTTGGGCGAATATAGCCTTTATCCAGTAACTCCTTGATGTGTTTCTTAATTTCCTCCAAATCCTTTGCGGGCATCCTGTACGGTCCCTTAGATATTGGCCCTGTGCCTGGCAAAAGTTCAATCAAAAACTCAATGTCTCTATCTGGTGGCATGCCTGGCAACTCTTCTGGAAATACATCCGGATAATCCTTCACCACTGGTACTTCCTCCTGTACAACTCCTGATAAGGAATTCACTTGAGTCCTCTTCGGCATATGCCTGGATACATACTTGATCCTTTTTCCTTCCGGGGTGGTAAGCAAAATAGTGTTGTTGGCACAATCGATGTTTCCTCCATACAACGATAGCCAATCCATTCCCAAAATCACATCCAAACCTTGCGATTCCAAAAGAATGAGGTCTGAGGGGAAAACATGCCTTCCAATGGCCAACGGTATCTGAAAACATCCTTGGGTGGCCATATACTCTGCTCCCGGCGAGGTTACTAACATGGGGCTTTTGAGAACTTGGGTGGACATCTTAAACTGGTTTACGAATCCCCTTGATATGTATGAATGCGATGCACCAGTATCGAAAAGAACAGTTGCAGTAAATGACTTAACCAAAAAACTTACCTATTACTGCATCAGGCTGAGCTTCAATCTCCTCCACGCTCACGTGGTTCACATGTCCTTTGTTGAACGGGTTCGGCTTCTTCCCAGAGCTTCCATTGCCATTTCCATTTTGGGCTTCGGGACAATCGGTTGCATAATGTCCCGTCTTCTGGCACTTGAAACAAGTAATGTGACTTAGATCTCTCTTGGTTGGGGTAGATGGGTTGGTGCGGTTCTGTCCGTTTCCTCCTCCATTCCCATTACCATTCTTGGAGCCATTATGGTTGTGCGAACTACCTCCTCCATGGGTATGCTGAAACTGTCCTCCCGGCTTCGGGGTAAATCGTGGCTTCTGCTGGGCTCCAGAATTGTACTTCCCTTGTCCATACTTCCTCTTGCGGTTTTCAATCTGCTGTTGCTTCCCTTCAATCATGAGAGCTCTATCTACCAGCTCCTGGTAGTTGTTGAAAGTTGCTACCATCAACTGCATACTCAGCTCATCATTCAATCCTTCCAGAAATTTCTCCTGCTTGGCAGCATCCGTAGCAACGTCATCTGGTGCATAACGTGCTAACTTACTGAAATCTTCCACATACTGGCCTACGGTGCGTCCTCCTTGGCGTAGGTTGCGAAACTCACGCTTCTTCATAGCCATAGCTCCTGTTGAAACATGAGCTGTACGGAAAGCTTGCTGAAACTGGTCCCATGTGACAGTGTCAATAGGGTGCGTGGCTGTATAATTCTCCCACCATGATGCTGCGGGTCCATCAAGCTGATGTGCGGCAAAACTCACTCTTTCCGCATCTGTGCATCCTGCAGTGGTCAACTCCCTTCCAACTTTGCGGAGCCAATCATCTGCAACAATCGGCTCGGTGCTACTGGAAAACACCAGCGGGTTTAGCCTTAAGAAACGGGCTAAGTGATCAACAGGTGGTGGTGGCGGTGGGTTGTTGTTATTGTTGTTGCCTTGGTTCTGCACTAACACTTGCATCAAGGCATTCTGTTGCTGAATCAACTGGGTGATCTCTGGCGGGAAAACAAATCCGGGGTCGCGTCTCGGAGGCATCTGATAGGTTTAGAAAAGATGAGAATTAAGAATAGAATGAGGTCTAGAGGGAAAACACTACCAATATGCTCATGAGACAAATTCAATCAATATCACTCAATCAATCCAAACAAGGCAAAACAATCGACCTAACTAGCGTTACAAAGTGCTTGAGCTATACTACTAAATGGGGGAAAACTACTACTGATATGGTGGTCTACTAAAAATTCTGATCCGTTGAAGACTCCATGATGTCTGCTCCAGCTTCATCAATCCATTCGTCTTCACTTGGTTCCGAGTCGGTGTCGTCGATGATGATGTAGTTATCCGGACAAGTGCATTCGTCGACTTCTGCTTTCGGCACTGGATTTCCCACGAATGCTCCAATCTTATTCTCCAGGTCGTCAATCTTCCCGACTAGTGCATTGATTTCCTCCAAATAATCTTCGCGGGTAGCCTTGAGTTCTTCTTGGAGTTCCTTGATCTTCGTGAATGCCTTCTTCAGTTCTTCCTTGTCCGTGCACATCTGATTCTCCTGGCGTCGAATATGTTGGTTCTGCTCCTGGATGAAAGCTGCAATTGATCCATCCTTCTTGGTCTTGATCATCTCCCATTGCGCGTCTCGACGTCCACAAATTTGATAAATCGTATCCTTAAGCTCCTGGTGATAGACTTCTCCAATGCATCCCATGGCGATATGTGCGGCCATGCTCTTCCCTATGCTCCAAGTTGGTGCTTCGAAAACCAATCTCATGGGTTCCGTAATTGGCGCAAACGTTCTTCCTGGAATGATAACTTGGATCTTCCAGCTCTCCTCTTCAGGTAAGGTGGCGTTGTAGGTTCCGGTGACGCTTGGTATTCCTATGTTCAAGTACTTGGTGACTTCCTTCAGGTGTCGTCCAAACGACGTGTCTTCATCTGGTTGCATGAACTTGCTCCTTGCATTCGCCATTCCTAAAAGAGTAGAAAGTGGAGAGGGGTCAGAAATGAGAAGAGAGAAGTTTTCTAGGGCTTAAGCTTAGTGGTCGTGTCCTATAGTCAGCGTGTGCTCTGATACCAACTTTGTAGCGACCAGACCTCAAATGGTCTGTGCTGCTATGCACCAGTGTCATCCCTGGATCAGTAATGCTGACACGCACAGTACAAATGGAGGATTTATAACAGAGTAGCAATCACACACTTATTACATCGAATATCTCCGAAGAGATTAAGTATAATAAACATGGCTTAAGGCCATCTAATAACGATAACAGCGGAAGACTTGGAAGATAAGTGAGTCCATCAACTCCAGCGGCATCACTGAGTATAAGACCACGACCTAAGGCACCTTACTCGTCGTCTGAGAAGTCTGCAACATGAAACGTTGCAGCCCGAAACGGGTCAGCACATAGAATATGCTGGCAAAGTAGCACATAGAGAATAATGAACAATGATAATGCTATACTATATGCATATATGGCTGGTGGAAAGGCTCTATGGTTACAGTTTTTGCGAAAAGCCAATTTTATCCTACTGCAAAGGAATAAATTTTATTTAACTATCATGGTGGTTGAAACATTGAGAAGGTACCTCCAACTCAATCCCAATTAAGTAACATCATTAACCCAACAAAATTAATTATAAGTATCACGGTGATGAGATTCAAATGATAATCCAGATAGTAGATACTCAAGTTGTCCATAACCGGGGACACGGCTAATCATGATCAGTTTGTACACTCTGCAGAGGTTTGTGCACTTTTCCCCACAAGACTCGATCGCCTCCGCTTGATTCTCGCACTGCATGATGTTTGAGAAACGGATGACCGAGACACAGTCTTTCAGGAACAATCACTCTTTACTCTGGATGGACCGGTACACCTACTTTCCCCTACATCTGCTAGTCCACCTCTTCAAGAGATCCTGTAACCTACTCAGCTATGCTAGAGCCCATAATAGCTTGTGGCTGCACACGGAAGTTTCTAGCATGAATAATCTTATGATCCCTTTGAGCCTGGGTGGCGGTCCTTATACAAACAGACAACACTGGGTTCTCCAGGTGCCTCAATCCACCCAGATGTGAGTTTTAGTTGCCACCTTAAGTTGAACCATTATTAACAATCTCACATCTGTCATGAATATCTCTCAAACCCAATCCACGTCTACGAGCATAGCATGGCAATAATAAAAGCAACGTAGAAGTAACTCCCAAGGGTTTGATAAATAAAACAGGTAATAGTACTACCTCATCAACTACTTCCCAATACCCACATGTTAATCAGATCCTAATCATGCAATTGTTTGAGGGTTGAATCTAATGCATAAAAAAACTGGGTATGAAAGGGGTATGATCAAAGTGTTACTTGCCTTGCTGATGATCCGCAAAACCTAGCGAGTCGAAGTAACAAGCGGCACACTCCGGGTACTCTATCGCAAACAAACAAGCATACCATCAGCACTCATCTAATGCACAGGTAAAACTCGAATAAAAGATCTAACCAGAAAGTTCAACTTAAGAACTCCGGTTTGCAAAAAGAATCAACTCGAAAGAAGCAACGAAAGTCAAACGGCGAAGAAAGAAACTTCGTTTGCTAATCTGTATCTAGGTCAAATTTTACTGTAGCAAAAACTTGTTTGAGTAGGTTAAACGGAAAGAGAATTTCGAGACGAAACTCTAGGCGCTTGAATCACCTGATTCCGATAAACGAGCAAAAAGTTAAACATGTTTGAAAATTCGATCGGAAATCGAATCCGAGAAAATAACGAGAAAATCCGACGAAAAAGAAAAAACGGACGAACGGTTAAATAACAGACGTTCGGTAACAGAGAAAACCGATGAACGCGTTCGTTAAAACAAACGGTTCGGTGAACGCTCGCGAAATAAGAAAACCGAAAAAAACCGATCTTGGTTTTTTTTTAAACAAAAGGTTTTTTTTTACAGAAAACCGGTCAACACGAGACGACC
>NC_057808.1:59907132-59921627 GCF_018294505.1 Triticum aestivum | reverse complement strand
CGTGGCGAGCTCGGACTCCGGCGGCGGCGGGCGTGCGGGAAGAGGAGAGGCGACGGGGCGGGCCGTCGGCTGGGCTCGGCCCAGTCGGCACGGGCGCGTTTGTTTTTTTTTTAAATTCTGCGGAAAAATATTGCGTAGAAAAATAAATAAAAATCAGAAAAATATGAAATAAATTTTCCCCGTCTAGTTAGAAAATCTAGAATAGGGTGAACATTTTTAAAATCAAAAATAAATATTTTGAAAACATGCATATTTTTAAATGCAATAAAAATTGCAAATAAAATCCAAATAAATCCCAAATAATATTTTTAACATGTTTCCTCCAGTATTTCAATGTTTTGGAGAAGTCATATTTTCTCCTCTCGTTTATTTAATATTGAAATATTTTTCTGGAGAGAAAAATAATTAAAAATCCCAATCCTCGTTTGAAAAATCAAATAAGAATATTCTAGAAAATCCCCAACTCTCTCCGAGGGTCCTTGAGTTGCTTAGGATTTATCGAGGATTTGTCAAAATGCAAAAAACATGATATGCAATGATGATCTATGTATAACATTCCAAATTGAAAATTTGGGATGTTACACTACAAGTGCTGAAATTGTAAGTAGTGGAGTAGTTTGATAGCAAGATAATTTGTAACGAGCAAGTAACGATAGTATTAATAAAGGTGCAGCAAGGTATCCCTATCCTTTTGAGGCAAAGAACAGGCCAAAACGGTCTCTTATAATAAGCAAAGCGTTCTTGAGGGTACACGGGAATTTCATCTAGTCACTTTCATCATGTTGGTTCGATTTGTGTTCGCTACTTTGATAATTTGATATGTGGGTGGACTCGTGCTTAGGTGTTGTTCTTACTTGAACAAACCTCCTACTTATGATTAACCCTCCCGCAAGCATCCGCAACTACGAGAAAAGTATTAAGAATAAATTCTAACCATAGCATTAAACTTTTGTATCCTATCGGTCCCTTACAGAATAGCGCATAAACTGGGGTTTAAGTTTCTGTCACTCTCGCAACCCACCATCTAATTGCTACTCCACAATGCATTCCCTTAGGCCCAAATATGGTGAAGTGTCATGTATTCGACGTTCACATGACCCCCCTAAGGGAATCACAACATACATACTATCAAAATATCGAACACATATCAAGTTCACATGATTACTTGCAACATGATTTCTCCCGTGACCTCAAGAACAAAAGTAACTACTCACAAATGATAAACATGTTTATGATCAGAGAAGTATTAAATAGCATAATGGATCTGAACATTTAATATTCCACCAAATAAACCATATAGTAATCAACTACAAGATGTAATCAACACTACTAGTCACCCACAAGCACCAATCTATAGTTCCGGTAAAAAGATTGAACACAAGAGATGAACTAGGATTTGAGATGAGATGGTGCTATTGAAGATGTTGATGGAGATTGCCCTCCTCGAGATGGGACAGTTGTTGGTGATGATGATGACGATGATTTCCCCCTCCGGGAAGGAAGTTCCCCCGGCGGAATCGCTCCGCCGGAGGGCAAAAGTGCTCCTGCCCAAGTTCCGCCTCGAGACGGCGGTACTCCGTCCTGAAAGTCTTCTTCTTATTTTTTTAGGTCAAAATGACCTATATACCAAAAGATGGGCACCGGAGGTGGGCCGAGGAGGCCACAACCCACCAGGGCGCGCCTGGGGGCCCTGGCGCGCCCAGGTGGGTTGTGCCCTGGTGGCCCCCCTCTGGTAGTTATTTGCCCCAATAATTCTTAAATATTCCATAAAAAATCCCCGTGAAGTTTCAGTTTGTTTGGAGTTGTGCAGAATAGGTGGCCTGACGTAGCTTTTCCAGGTCCAGATTTCCAGCTGCCGGAATTCTCCCTCTTGGTGTGTACCTTGGAAATTATGAGAGAAAAGGCATTAGAATTACTCCAAAAAGCATTATTATGGATAAAAACTTTATAAATAACAGTAAGAAAACATGATGCAAAATGGACGTATCAACTCCCCCAAGCTTAGACCTCACTTGTCCTCAAGCGAAAACCGAAATCGAAAAACATGTCCACATGCTTTGAGAGAGAGGTGTCGATAAAAACAAAATACGGACATAGAAGCATCATGTTGATTATTATAACAGCAACAAAATTAAACATAGGACTTTTATCATAAAACTTTCATCATATACTTCTCATGAATAAGTAATAGTTCATCACACAATCGAAGTATAAAGCAAAAACTCTATTAAAAACTAACAAACTCTGTTCTCAGTCAACTTTGCAACTACAACTCATCATCTTTCCAGGAAGAGTCACGCGTCGGAGCCTTTAGGAAAGTCCACATACTCAACCATCATATAGTCTTCCATGATTGCTAACATTCACCTTGTACCCATGAGCAAAACGTTTTAACCGGACACATAGAAAGATAGGGGCTTATAGTTTCGCCTCCCAACATACTCACCTCAAGGGTGGTCTCAACAATAATAATTCATGCTATCTATATTCAATTGGACATATGTTCCTAGATCTTTCCTCACCACATGGTGCTTGTCAAAGGAGAAAAATAAAAGGAATAGAAGGAAAACTTTGACGCTTTGCATAAAAGTAAATACATAAAAAGTAAAAGATAGGCCCTTCGCAGACGGAAGCAGAGGTTGCCATGCGCTTATTTGTTTGTATGCTCAATCCCTTAGTGTAAGAGAACGTCACATTGTATTGCCCCTTAAGATGACAACCTTTATTATACAGTCTGTCGCTTTTATTCTTTGTCATCCAAGTTCGTACAACGCACAATTTTCTCTCAGACTAAATGATCTTACACTTTTATAAGAAATTTTTATTGCCGTTTTTGCACCGATGACAACTTACTTGAGGGATCTTGCTCAATCCCTAGGTAGGTATGGTGGACACTTGAAAATAAGATTTGGGTTTAAGGGTTTTTGGATGCACAAGTAGTATCTCTACTTAGTGCGGAATTTTTGGCTAGCAAAGATAGGGGCAAGCATCACATGTTAAAGGATCTATGACAATATGACTTCTATGTGAATATAAACAAACATAAACCATTAAGTTGTCTTCCATGTCCAACGTCAACAATTTTGGCATATAATATTTTGATGAGGGCTCACAATCACAAAATTTTCTAGGATATTATATTTATATGTGAATCTTCTCTTCCCTTATTAATTCTTTCATGAGTTGCATCATTGACTAATGCTATGTTTGTCAATCTCTAATAAAATTTCCTACTTATACTTTTCCTTATGTGGTGACATCACCTACCATAGGATTAGTATATGATCTTATTGATTTATTTCCTTTCTCCTTTTCTTTCTTTCTTATTTCTTTTCTTTATTTGCAACATGAAAGTAAAGAAAGCAAAAACTCAAACTAAACTTTATTATATAACTTGCACACGATTTCAATGATAGATCACTAAGAAAACTCTCAAATAAGAAAGGATCGAACTAACTTTATTACATCTAAGGAAAAAATATTGAACTAAGATAAGTAAAAGCAAAAGGATAGTGGGATGATACGATACCGGGGCACCTCCCCCAAGCTTGGCGGAAGCCAAGGGGAGTGCCCATACCCGATACTTAGTTCTCCTTCGGTGGTGAAGAAGATGGTGGTGGTGGAGAAGCAATCCTATCTTTAAGGATCAAGAGATTCTCCAACCGACGGATGACGCTCCGGAGATAGGTGATATGCTCTTGATGCAGAATATTTTCGCGAGTGAGATACTTATTTTGTATGCGAACTATTTCAATGACGCGAAAAGCTTCAATCTCAGCAGGAGTAAGGTGAGTAAGGTAGGGTTTAAAGATATCTTCCTCTTCCTCCTCGGCCAATAGTGCTTTGGTTGCCATCGGGGATGGATCTACGGTAGCTTCCTTGCCCTTGTCTCCCTTGATAGCGTCCGTAGGCTCCTCCCTCTTCATCTCGATCTTCATCAGCCAAGCATCTTCTTCCATGTGGTTGGAGGAACACGAAGACATGATGCCTGGCTTGATAAATCTAACTAGAAACAACAAGAAAAGAGAACAGAGGATTTCGCCGCGATACGGTGGTTAACAGGTTCAGGAAGTATATATAGATTTTTTATCTTGGAGGACAAGCATACGGGAGAAAAACGGAGTATGGAAGGTGTCCCAGGTGGGCACAACCCACCTGGGTGCACCAGGCGCCTGGCGCGCCCTGGTGTCTTGTGCCCACCAGGGGATGCTTCATGGGAGTTTCTTTATTTCCAAAATTCTTAAATATTCCAAAACTGAAAAAATATTTTTGCAGATTTTTTGGAGTCCGTTTACTTACCGTATCACATACCTCCTTATTTTCACGATTCTGGAGTGTTCCGAAAGGACTCTTTTATGTGTTCTTCCTGTGTCAAAGTTTGGATAATATTACTTTCAACATTAATAGGCGTACCTGAGATATAATGCTTTATTCGTTGCCCATTGACAACCTTCGGGTTAGTACCTTCGGAATTATTTATTTTGATGGCTCTAGACCGATAAACCTCCTCGATGACATATGGGCCTTCCCATTTTGAGATGAGCTTTCCTGCAAAGAATCTGAAGCGAGAGTTGTATAAAAGAACATATTCTCCAACTTTGAACTCACACTTTTGAATTGTTTTGTCATGCCATCTTTTAACTTTTTCTTTGAATAATTTTGCATTCTCATAAGCTTGGGTTCTCCATTCATCTAATGAGCTTATATCAAATAACCTCTTTTCACCGGCAAGTTTGAAATCATAATTGAGTTCTTTAACTGCCTATTATGCTTTATGTTCTAACTCAAGAGGCAAATGCCAAGCTTTTCCATAAACCATTTTATAAGGAGACATACGCATAGGATTTTTATATGTTGTTCTATAAGCCCAAAGTGCATCATCTAATTTTTTAGACCAATTCTTCCTGGACCTATTGACAGTCTTTTGCAAAATTAACTTTATTTCTCTATTGCTAAGTTCAACTTGACAGCTAGACTGAGGATGATAGAGTGAGGCAATTCTATGGTTAACATCATACTTAGCAAGCATTTTACGGAAAGCACCATGAATAAAGTGTGAACCACCATCAGTCATTAAATATCTAGGGACTCCAAACCTTGGGAAAATAACTTCCTTAAGCATTTTAATAGAGGTGTTGTGATCAGCACTACTGGTTGGAATAGCTTCTACCCATTTAGCAACATAATCAACAACAACCAAAATATGTGTATACCCATTAGAGGAAGGAAAAGGTCCCATGTAATAAAATCCCCAAACATCAAATGGTTCAACAACAAGTGAATAATTCATAGGCATTTCTTGACGCTTACCGATATTACCTATTCTTTGACATTCATCACAAGATGAGACAAACTTACGGGCATCCTTGAAGAGAGTAGGCCAATAAAATCCAGATTGCAATACCTTATGACTAGTTCTATCTCCAGCATGATGTCCTCCATAAGCTTCGGAGTGACATTTCCGTAGGATTTGTCCCTGTTCATGCTCAGGTACACAACGTCTAATAATACCATCTACTCCTTCTTTATAAAGATGTGGGTCATCCCAAAAGTAATGTCTTAAATCATAGAAGAATTTTTTCTTTTGTTGGTATGTAAAGCTAGGTGGTAAATATTTAGCAACAATGTAGTTAGCATAGTCAGCATACCAAGGAGTACTATTAGCAACATTTATTGCAGCTAACTGCTCATCAGGAAAACTATCATCAATAGGAAGTGGGTCATCAAGCAGATTTTCAAGCCTAGACAAATTATGATCTACGGGGTTCTCAACTCCTTTTCTATCAATGATATGTAAATCAAATTCTTGTAGCAAAAGAACCCAATGAATAACTCTAGGTTTAGCATCTTTCTTTTCCATAAGATATTTAATAGTAGCATGGTCTGTGTGAACAGTCACTTTGGAATCAACAATATAAGGTCTAAATTTATCACAAGTAAACACCACTACTAAGAATTCTTTTTCAGTAGTAGCATAATTTCTTTGAGCATTGTCTAGAGTTTTACTAGCATAATGAATAACATTCAATTTTTTTATCAACTCTTTGTCCTAGAACAGCACCAACAACATAATCACTAGCATCACACATAATTTCAAAATGCAAGTTCCAATTAGGTGGTTGAACAATAGGTGCAGATATTAAGGCTTTCTTAAGTGTTTCAAAGGCTTCTAAACAATCATCATCAAAAACAAAAGGAATATCCTTTTGCAAGAGACTAGTGAGAGGCCTAGAAATTTTAGAGAAGTCTTTGATAAATCTCCTATAGAAACCAGCATGACCTAGGAAACTACGAATACCTTTTATATCTTTAGGACATGGCATTTTCTCAATTGCATCAACCTTAGCTTGGTCCACTTCAATACCTCTTTCAGAAATTTTATGACCCAAGACAATGCCTTCATTTACCATAAAGTGGCACTTCTCCCAATTCAAGACAAGATTTGTTTGTTCACATCTCTACAAAAATGCTCAAGATTGCTTAAACAATCATCAAAAGACTTCCCATAAACAGAAAAGTCATCCATGAAAACCTCAACAATCTTTTCACAGAAATTAGAGAATATAGCAGTCATACATCCTTGAAAGGTAGCAGGTGCATTATATAAACCAAAAGTCATACATCTATAAGCATAGGTTCCAAAGGGACAAGTAAAAGTAGTCTTTTCTTGATCAGGTTGAGAAACAGGTATTTGTGAAAAACCAGAATATCCATCAAGGAAGCAAAAGTGTGTGTGCTTAGATAATCTTTCAAGCATTTGATCAATAAAAGGCAAAGGGTAATGATCTTTTCTAGTTGCTTTATTTAATTTTCTAAAATCAATTACCATTCTATAGCCTGTAACAATTCTTTGTGGAATAAGTTCATTCTTATCATTAGGAACAACAGTAATACCTCCTTTCTTAGGGACACAATGAACAAGCTTACCCATGTACTATCAGCTATAGGATAGATTATACCTGCTTCCAGAAGTTTTAATATTTCCGTTCTTACCACCTCTTTCATCTTCGGATTTAACCGACGTTGGTGATCAACAACGGGTTTAGCATCAGGTTCCATATTAATTTTGTGCTGACATAGAGTGGGACTAATGCCCTTTAAATCATCAAGAGTATATCCAATAGCAGCTCGGTGCTTCCTTAGAACTTTCAATAGTCTTTCTTCTTCATGTTCTGAAAGGTTAGCACTGATAATAATAGGATATATCTTCTTTTCATCAAGATAAGCATATTTCAAAGTGTCTGGCAATTGTTTTAATTCAAACACAGGATCACCTTTAGGTGGAGGTGGACCACCTAGAGTTTCAATAGGCAAATTGTGTTTAAGTAGAGGACGTCGTTCAAAGAAAATCTTATCTATTTCATTTCTTTCATGCATATGTAAATCATTTTCATGGTCTAGCAGATATTGTTCTAAAGGATCAGTAGGTGGCACATCAATAGAAGCAAGGCCAATTAATTCATCCTTACTAGGCAATTCTTTTTCATGAAGATTTCTACTAAACTTGGAAAAATTAAACTCACGAGACTCATCACCAAAGCTAACACCGACAGTTTGTTTCTTACAATCTATCTTAGCATTAACTGTGTTCAAGAAAGGTCTACCAAAGATAATGGGACAAAACTCATCTTGTGGGGAACCAAGAAAATTAGTAGGGTATTTTATTTTCCCACACAAGACTTCAACATCTCTAACAATCCCAAATGGTGATATGGTGTCTCTATAAGCAAGTTTAATAGTAACATCTATTTCTTCCAACTCTGCAGGTGCTATGTCTTTCATAATTTCTTGATATAAGGTGTAAGGAATAGCACTCACACTAGCACCCATGTCACATAAGGCATGATAACAGTGATCTCCTATTTTAACTGAGATGACAAGCATGCCCACAACAGGTCTATGTTTATCCCTTTTATCAGGTTTAGCAATTCTAGCAGCTTCTGCACAGAAGTAAATAACATGCCCATCTATATCTGCTTCCAAGAGATCTTTAACCATAGCAATGCTAGGTTCTACTTTAATTTGTTCACCAGGTTTAGGTGTTCTAATATAGCTTTTTTTAACCACTATTGAAACTTTAGCATGTTCCTTTATCCTAACAGGGAAAGGTGGTTTCTCTATATAAGCAGAAGGAACAAGTGGATCAACATTATAAAGTATAGTTTAATCTTTAACTGGTACTGGTTCTTTAATTCCTTATTTAATAGGTGGGTGATATTTAAACCACTTCTCTTTAGGGAGTTCAACATGAGTAGCAAATGATTCAGAAAAGGAGGCTACTATCTCAGAGTCAAGTCCATATTTAGTGCTAAACTTTTGAAAAGCATCGGTATCCATAAAAGATTTAACACAACCATACTTAAGTTTAATACCTGAGTCTTTACCTTCGTCGAGTTCCCAATCTTCAGAGTTACGTTTAATTCTTTCCAAGAGATCCCATCGGAATTTGTCGTGGTTTTGTCACGGCAGATGTCCTAGAGAAAGGACTTAGTCGTGGAGCCATTGCTACGGGTTAGCTTAAAGGGGTTAAAGCGGACAAGGGATGCAAGAGAGTTTTATACTAGTTCGGCCCCTTACGATGAAGGTAAAAGCCTACGTCTAGTTGTGATGGAATTGATGGGGTTTCAATGACCAGGGAGCGAATACGCTTTGCCCGAGTCTCGAGTTGTTGTCTGTTCTCCTTGAACCGCCGCCGGGCCGTCCCCTTATATACATGGGTTGACGCCCGTCAGTTTACAGAATCCCGAGGCCGGCTCATAATCGTGTCCAGCTCGGTCTCTGCTACTTCTACCTTACAATACAAGTTTACATATCAATGCCGGTTTATGTCTACGGGCCTTAAACCGGCTTTGGGCCCTGGGCCTCCATAAAGCGTCACCGTCTGTCTTCATGGGCTTCAGATACAGATGAACTACTTATGGGGTTAACCCGGCCTCTCCTGGCCGGTTTACGCCCAGAAGTAATATCCCCAACATTAGGCCCCAGATTGATTTGAACTGGTTCATGTCAATCCTCAATACTTATGAAAATTTCTTCTTCAACATCTTCACATAATCTTGTAAACCGCCGTGACATCATCTTCTAGGATCATGGTAAACCACCGTGACGTCACCTGTCATTAACGAGCCTCCGACAATCGAGGCGACAGCTCCGCCTCATATCCAAATTTTGAGCTCCTTGATTTTCGCGCCTGACGCTTATCTTTTTGCCTTTATAAATAGGGCCAGGGGGTCTTTCCATCCCCCCCCCCATATCTCTTCACCTCGTCCTCTTCCTTGCACTGCCCGACCTTTGGAGCTCCGCCGCCACCGTCGACCTTCACATCTGCCTCAACTCCGGCCGCTGCATCACCCTGAACGCACCAGAGAAATGCGGCGCCTCTCCGCTCTTCCATCAGCACCGGTAATCCTTCTTTCCTTCCGCCATAGATCTGTCATTAGGGTTTCCGTGTTCATCGGTGTTCGTCGGTGTTCGTCGTTGTGCAATAGCTCTTTGATTCAAACCTTGATATTTATCCTGTACGGCGATAGCCGTAACTCTTGTTTTCCATCCATGCATCTCGTTTAAGTAGAAAATCCCATCTGAACTTTCATCAACTGCTTCGGTACCAATATTTAGGTCTGAATATATTTTCATTTTCTGACATGCGGTAGATCCAAAATTATAATGCCAACTTGTGAAACCTGTTTTTCCCTTCACTTATGCCTCTTAGATCTGTATCTTCAATACCAGATTAGGCAGTTTAACTTCACAAAAAAATGATGACCCGGTAGATACCATTAGTCCCCTGTTGAACCGCCAATGCATTACACTGTTTCCATTGTCAGATTCCGGTTTACGAATAACCAACTCCGGTTTATCAATATGCTTGTATCCTTATACCGCTGTATAGTTGTCCACCATGAATCTTAAACCGGCAATAATCATGTTTCAGATTTCCATTGCCATGGCCAAGCAAGTCTATGAATGCAATTGGGATCCCTCTCGAGTAACCGAAGAGCAGTTGAACAACCTTGTTAAAACAGGCGCTTTAGCCAAAAAAGATGTTGTCCACTGGAGGGTCCCTGGCCCGGAAAATCCTCCTACACCCAAGGACAGAGAGGTAGTTGTGTTTGCTGATCATCTTGGACGAGGTTTTAGCCCTCCCGGTTCAAAAAATTTCCGAGATGTACTAGCCAATTTTCAGTTGCGTCCTCAAGACATCGGTCCCAATTCTGTGACCAATATCTGCCACTTCCAAGTCTTCTGTGAGGTTTATCTGCAAGAGGAACCTACAGTCGAACTGTTTAGGGATTTCTTTCACTTAAACCGTCGCACTGAGTTCTCGGATGGACCCAATACGGAACTGGGCGGAATGGTGGTTCAGAAAAGGAAAGAAGTCACCTTCCCTCATCCCAAACTCCATAGTCACCCCAAAGAGTGGAACCAGACTTGGTTCTATTGCATGGATACATCTCCACCTGATGAAAACCCCCTGCCGGGTTACCGCCCTGAACGCCTTAGCAACACACATCCTTTTCCTCAGAGGTTGACGGCAAGGGAAAGGGCCAACTATGCTCCCCAATTATCAAAGCTTAGAGCCTTCATGGCAAACGGTTTGACAGGAGTTGCTCTTGCTCGTTGCTGGATAAGCTGGAGTATTCTGCCCTTAAGCCGGCGCTCCGGTTTGATGTGTGAGTATACGGGGAGCTTGAAGGATGCTCAGAGGCATATTGATATTCAGCTTACAGATGCAGAAGTCACTGAGGTTGTAAAAAAGATATTGAATGAACCGGAGGCTGTCTATGCTCAAACCAGACTACTCCCTTTCTGCACCTTCAACAAACCACCAGCTGTAAGCATCATATAATCTTTTTATCTGAAGTTGCTTCTGTCCAAATATTCTCTGAAAGTGTGATTATTTTCTGACAGGGTGATGATCCATTCTGGAACAAGAAACCATCACAAGACAAACCGGTGAAGCCGCAAGACAAACCGGTCAAGCCAGTTCGTCCAAAGACCAAGGTTGTTAAAAAACATGCCAAGAAAAGGACCACTGCATCCTCCGATCTACCAGCTGATGACGATGTGGGTAATCCGGAACCAGAGGTAGAACTTGACTCTCTTGGTTCATTTTTCGTACATCTCATTGACAATGATTATTATCAGGACGACGCTGAAGGCAGTCATGCTGAGGACGTACAGGTAACCATTCTTTCCTCCGATTCAGATCCACAGCCAACATCAAAAATCCGTCAAGCAAACCAGAAAGTAAAATTTTCTCACCCTCTTGCTTAGTTGGACCTAAACTTTCTTTTGAAGACGCAGCAGCACGAGGCTCGCCGTACAACCCGGCACAGCGGCCAAGTAGTTACCTCCGCCGGTTTACCGAACAGTCCAGTTCGGAAACGCCAATCAGAGGTCTCTTATCCCATCGATACTTCATACCCCAAAGCAGGTTGTTTCCGCCAGCCTCTTAACCCGTCTGATTCAAATTATCAGGGTACTTCTCACTCATCTTCTGGCGAGTCATCGGCCACACAACTTCCACCCCTCAAAACAGTTCCTTGGTGAGCTATGCACTTATTGTTATCCTTGATGTTGTTATTTTGATATACTGTATTGATCCTCATGTTTATTTTTCTCAGCACCAAGCCCAGACTCAGCATGAAAGCTCGGTTGAATAAACCGGCTGATGAAGATGTGGCTGTTGAACCGGAAAAAACTCCAGATCCTGAAGAAACCAACGTTGATGCCATGCTGAATGACCCACCGCCTCAAGATCATGACTTTGTTGCTGAGCAGGCAGAAGTTTACACCATAAGCCATGCAGACCGGCCACCAGCCCTGTCCGAACTGAAGACAAACCGGTCAGTCCAGTTAAGGATACTGACAAACCGCCAACTCCAGAGAAGACTGCTGATGACCAAGATGATGACATTATGATTACTGGCACTGGCCACACCACTCCTGGCAATCCTGTTGCTTTGTCAAAGCATACTCCCAAGGACGATCTTTCTGCTATCGGCAAAGGCAAATGGAATGCCGATTTATCAAGCTACGCCCATCTCAATGCTCAAGACATTCACTCTGGCTTCTTGAACCGTCTGTACACCAGTCGTGACTATGAAGCTAGTTTGGTAAACTTGATGAAGGAGCGATATGAGGTAACTACTATTTTTCTCTTTTGTCCAATTGTAGTTTATCAACTCCTAGTAGCCCCCAAGTGACGGTTTATGATACCAATCTAAACCGGGACTTTTGTCATATCTTAACTGTGCATATTTAGCCTCCAGGGACCGGATTACTTTTTATGATGAACCGGTTCCTTAAAATTTGCCATACTACTCTTTCACCGGTATAGCCCCCAAGGGCCGGTTTAACTTTATAAAGATAAACCGGGACTATAAAAGAATTTCCGTACCAACAGTTTTTGAGCAAACACACATTAGCCCCCAAGTGCCAAGATTAATACTTGTATTGTGCTTGGGACTTGTAGAAATTTCTGATAAGGAGCAAATATGCATTAGCCCCCAAGTATCAAGGGCATAACTTGTTATGTGCTTAGTACTTCAAATGTGTACTGTCAACTCATTATGTTTCTGTCTCTTTATAGGCTGAACTGAGCAAGAAGGAAAGCCAAACCGCTAATCTGCAAGAGAACATCAAGTCCCAACAGGCCGAAACTTCCAAAGCAAAAGATGAGCTGACGAGCGCCTTAGCCGCTATGGAAAAGCTAAAGAGAGCTTTGCCAAGGAGCGGGCGGATTGGAACACAGAGAAATCCACTTTGCGGAAAAGAGCTGAAGACGCAGAAGCAGCTCTCAAACTGGTGGTAGACGAGCCGACTGGTGTAAAGCGGCAGATACATGCCATGACTGCTGCTGTGTTCGGTAAGCATCCTTGCTTTATATTTTCAACATATCTTCCCATGCGTTGCCGGTTTACTGATGTTTGTAATGATGCAGGAACTCGCATTAGTCATCTGGGCTCTGATGTTCAGAAGAAATTGAAAGCGGCCTATACTCTGATAGAGCAGCTGTATACCGGTGCACAGCGGATCATCTGCACCGTTTCACACAATAAACCTCCTCCAACACTGATCAAGGATACCTTAGAAAGACTATCCATGCTGCCTTCCCGGGTTGAAGAACTAAAGAAGGTTGCGGCAAGGGCCGGAGCTCTGACTACTCTAACCCGGGCAAAGGCGTGGGTTCCTGATCTTGATCCGGTGGACGTGGCTAAAGGCTTCCCAAGTTTAAAAGAAGATGGATCAGAATTTGGCCAGGAGGATCTCCGCGCCATAAACCGGGAAGTTCGTCCACTGGCTTGTCAATTGGCTGAAGAAGTTGATCTCTCATACTATTAGGCAAGTTATGATGACAAGAACAGACGGATTGCTGCACCAATTCCGGACCGCAAAATCTGATCCCTCCAATCCGTAAGCACACTTATGCCCCTGATATTGAACCGTCAACCCTTATAAGCGACGAAGCTGTGTTCCAAGCTTTAACTGGAATCGACTGGACAACTGTTGACTTCCAGCCGCTGGATAGAGACGAAGAAGATGAACCGGTGCAAGATGATCCGCAGCCGTCTGGTCAAGCTGATAAGAAATCATAATCCGGGGGCCGGTTTAGTCTTACACTTGCTGCAATGCTTGTTTGAGAAACAATTATCCTTTTGGGCACTGAAACGCCTTGTAATAGGCCAGTTAAAACACTTGGTCTGTTATGCATTCGTGCATATTTATCTGCGACTGATGCGTGTTAATCCGCCATGCTTAAGATATGATGTTCATAATCCATAGCTATTTATTCAAGCTGTTCCTGCAGATAAGAAGCTTAAAGCGCCCTGGCGGTTTACCACCGAGCGGGTCATGATATCCAAATATATATATGACCAAGGTTTATATTTATAACCAAGGTTGTAAAAGATAACCAAATATGGAAATATATGATACCTGTGACCTTTAGGCATAGTGTTGGCTGACCAACTTTGTAATGAGGGTAATAACCATAATCCGGAGTAGAAGTAACTCCTCTTATATGATGCCGGTTTGTCAGAAAACCATTCCGGGCTATGATAAACACCAGTTTATTCCATACTGGTGACTTTTAGTCAAAACCAGACCGGGCTGATAGTCTCCGGATTATAATTTGATCGTGTACTGACAACTTGTAGTTGACAGCCTAACCGGGTTGATAAACACCGGTTTAAAAAACATCACAAATCTTATGAAAACAAAGAAAACTTAGCAAAAGGCAAATAAAAACCATTGTAGTCGAGGCTTTTCACGGGCTGCCAGGCCCCAAATTCGATCAAGAGGTGTAGCTATGGTTCGGGTTCGACCAAGCCCCCAAGTGATGCTGTGGCATTACGCCGATCAAGAGGTGTAGCTATGGTTCGGGTTCGACCAAGCCCCCAAGTGATGCTGTGGCATTACGCCGATCAAGAGGTGTAGCTATGGTTCGGGTTCGACCAAGCCCCCAAGTGATGCTGTGGCATTACGCCAAT
>NC_057808.1:59906273-59907052 GCF_018294505.1 Triticum aestivum | reverse complement strand
CAGGTTCGACCAAGCCCCCAAGTGATGCTGTGGCATTACGCCGATCAAGAGGTGTAGCTATGGTTCGGATACGACCAAGCCCCCAAGTGATGTTGTGGCATTACGCCGATCAAGAGGTGTAGCTATGGTTCGGATACGACCAAGCCCCCAAGTGATGTTGTGGCATTACGCCGATCAAGAGGTGTAGCTATGGTTCGGATACGACCAAGCCCCCAACTGATCAATAATATGATAAGCCAATAAGGCATGATACTCATGTTTGAACCGCGCATCATGGCAGCAGGTCCTCTTTGGCACCCTTTAACTTTTTGCAAGAGATAAATCCTTCTTGAACCGGGATTTTGAACCGGATATTGAGGGCTTCAAAGCTTTGTGGGAGAACAGATTTCCCTTAAACCGGATTGCAAACCGGAATCTTCATTTTCAGCCGGAAATTTTCTGACGGCCTTTCAACTCGAACTTGTGAGAAGTTAATTCCTTTTTGAACCGGACATTTTTAAACCGGATTTGAGCGCTTCAGTGAGACTGACTTCCCTTGAGCCGGATTTTAAACCGGAATCCTTTCTGATGACCCAGAACTTCTTCATTGAGCCGGGATTTTGTAACTGTCATATACTTTCTAAACCAGAAATTTTCTGACGGCCTTTAAATTTTCATCAATATAACAGTAGCCTCCGGGACCGGGTTATCTTTCCCTCCATCGTCCTGGGATTCTTAATTTTGCTGAAACTGGACTGTATTGCTGAGTCATGTCATCGTAGCCCCCGAGTCTCAAAGGT